>NW_027635773.1:0-62666 GCF_903797595.1 Erithacus rubecula | reverse complement strand
AGTTTGTATCTCGTACTGAAGCCCTTCCCACATGCTCCACACTCGTAGGGCCATTCCCCCACATGGACTCTGCAGTGGCAGATCAGGGAGGATCTCTTGCTGAAGCTCTTCCCACAATTCGAACACTCGTGGGGCTTCTTCTCATCATGATGCTGCTCATGAATCCCAAACTCTGAGCTCTGGCTGCAGCTCTGCGCACTCATCTGGCCCAGGCTGGATCTTTCCTCCTCAGATACCCAAGATCTGTGTTTGCAGCCCACCATCATGAGGGATCTCCAGGGCTTTTCCTCCTCATTGGTTTCCTGTGCTGTGGAGCCACTCCAAATGGCCTCTTCCACGGTGGTTCTGGAAACAGCGATTTTTTGGAGGAGTTTCTACCCACTGTCTCCAAAGTCATGGGATTTCCCCCAATCTCTTTCCAATTGGGTGTGGAAGATGCACATGGGCCAGAGAGCATTAAAACAATGGATTTATGTTGGAGAAGACCTCCAAGGCAGGTGCCTGTGCCGGCGCTGCCGCAGCAGGGTGGCCGGCAGGTAGGGCGTGAGGAACAGCACCTGGCTCAGGGCCCTCTGTGGGGACAAGAGAGCACTTGGGACACGCCCAGCCCCTCCCAAAACAGCCTGGGAGCCCTTCAGGAACTTCCACCAAGCCTGGTAGGATTTGAAGGGTTCCAGGGATGGGGAAATCCCTCCCCCACCCGCTGCCTTCACACCTGCACAGATGGAAATTGCTGCCCCAAACCCTCCCTGGGGTCATTCACACCCTCCAGGTGTTGGGGGGGCACAGCTGGAGGCAGCACTGCAGGTGGGGTCTTACCTGAGCCCCCCTCAGCTGCTGCCACAGTGTGGGGATGGGCCCAGGGCTTCTCTGCAGCTTTTTACCTGCACCTGGGCTGGTTTTGGGGCTCACCTGGGCTGAGCTGAACTCAGCACGTGATCCACACGGAGCCTGTTGAGCGCCAGCACAGAGCCAGAGAACAAAGCCCTGAGAGCCAAGAGCTGGGCCAGCTGGGGCTGGGCACCCCCCTGCACCTGGGGACAGCCAGCAGGGCAGGTGACAGCCCTGGCAGGGGACAGCAGCTCCCACTGCCCCCAGGGGGGGGGAGGGGCACAGGGCGGGGGGGGGGGGGTGATGCTGGGGGCACACACCTGGGCACAGAGCTGGGCAGGGCAGGGGGAATTCAGGGCAGGGCAGGGGGCTCCAGGGGGGGACTCAGGCAAGGCTGGAGAGGGGTGGGCAAGGAAAGGAGAATCAGAGGAAGAGAAGGCAAGGCAAGCACAAGCCCGGGGGAAATGGAGTGCTCATGGACGGTGGGGGATTCACCTTACAAACCTCTGACTGTGATTTTGTGATTTCAACAAGGACACATCCCAATAATCCTTTAATTCGTGCTCTGAAAGCCCCTCCTCTCCCTCACCTTTACCCTCAGGGCTGGGGGGGGTCACAGGTGTCAGAATCGGGTGGGGGCACAAGGAGCAGCCGAAGGGGGGGAAGGACGGAGCCTTCGGGGCTGCTGGTGCTGGCTGCGGCCCAAGCTCAGGGCTCTGGGGTTCCCCCGCACCCCCAGGCTCCATCCGCGGCTCTGGGGGTCCCCGGGCTCCATCCGCGGCTCTGGGGGTCCAGCCGCATCCCCGAGCTCCATCCGCGGCTCTGGGGGTCCCGGAGGGCGGCAGGACGGGGCGAGCTGTGATCTCCGCCGTGCTCTTGCCCCTTCTTCTTTTCCACGCGTTGCTTTTTCATCTTTTCTGTTCTCCTGCTCTTCCAAAATCCACTCATCCGTCTCTCTCCTGAGCCGCACAAGCTGCGACTCCTGCACGGGCTGGGGGCTTCGAGGAGTGAGGGATGCCGGGGGCTGGGCGCTGCCCCCCGCACACCCCCCCGCTCCAAAGGAGCCCGTTTGGCGCCCGTTCGAGGAAATGCCCGTTCGTGGCACTGGCGACCCGCGCGCCCCCCGCCCCAAACGGCGGCGTCCCCCGCGCGCCCGGGGTTCCGCAGTTCTCGCCGCCACCGCCGGGCCAGCGGCTGCTCTCCGCCCGCTCTGCCCCTCTCTTGGCGTCTCTCCTTCTCTCTCTCCTGCCTCAAAAGCCACCAGCCCGCACCCGAGCCAGCCCCGCATCCCCCGCCCGGCGCTGCCCAGAGCCCGGAGCTGCCGGCTCGCCTGGAGACGCGCCGCGCTTGGGGCGCTGCCGGCGCTCGCCGCTGCTGCAGGTTGGTTTTGGGGGCCGGGGCAAGGGAGGAATGGCCAACAAACAGCATCGAAGCGAAGGAAGTTGGTGGCAGGGATGGGATAGGGATGGACGAGTGTTTCAGAGTCTTTAGGAGTGATGGGCTCTGAGTTCCCGTCCTCAGTCCCAGGGCAGGTGCGAGAAACAGCTTTGCTTGGTGGCTGCAGGACTGGATTTGTGTTGTTTAAGCACGGGGAGGGGATGCTGATTGATTTCTTTCATTCTCTCTGTGGCTAAACCCTCGCTGGGCAGTGCCAGCCCCAGGCAGTGCCAGCCCCGCACGGGGCACGGGGGTTGGAGGGAATGTCCCCGCGGCTCGGGGCTGCTGCAGCCCCCGGGGGCACCGGGAACACCCGGGGCTGGCCCTGCCGGTGCCGGGCACTGAACTGAGCATGGAAACGCATCAGCACAGGGGCATTAAATGCAGGGGTTTGTATTGAAGAGCTCTGGGAATCAGGGGCACAACCCCAAATCTGACCCCAACATGGATTCGAGATTGAATTGTTTTTATATCCTTTTCATTACATAACTGTATATTAATTATTAAACCCATATTGTTCTATTGTATACATTGATCTTATCTGAGTATGTATTGTAATTTTCATCAGGACCCGCAAATATCCTTTCTCATGATTCTTGTTACGGTTAAACAATAATTCAATTACCAAAAATATTTATATTTATATTTATATTTATATTTATATTTATATTTATATTTATATTTATATTTATATTTATATCTATATTTATATTTATATTTTATATTTATATTATATTTTTATATAATATTTATTTATACTTATATATATTTATTATTATATATTTCAAGATATTTAGTATTTATCATATGATGATTTCGCAGGTGCAGACAAAGTTCCCTTTCCCAGGCCTACCAGACTCAACTTTTCTTTCCACCCCCGCAATCTATTTTATACAATTCCCACGTTTTAGACCCATTTTAACTCTGCACTCTCAGAACCTCAACCCTCTCCGTGCCTCTTCTCCCTGCAGCAGCCGCCCCGTCCATCGCCTCCGTTCCCGGGAACAGCAGCCATGGTGTGCTCCAGCCCCGCGCTCGGAGCTCAGGAACAGCCGAGCTGCAGCCAGGACGAGCGCCCCGGTGGCGAGCCAGAGCTGCTGTGGCTCGCCAACCTGACGGGCGCGCACCTGGGCCTGGCCCCGATCTCGCAGGACCCCGAGGATCGCTGCAGCATCTGGGAGAACCTGGTGAGCCTGGTGGATTTTCAGTGCCCAGGCTTCCCGCTGAGCGCCGGGGAGCTCTGCCACTACATCGACATTCCGCGCTCGCCCGCGTCCTCCGGCGCCAGCGCGGTGACCGCCACCCTGGCCCTGTCCCCTCCCCTCCCCGGGGACATGGACTACAAGAACAACGCGCACCTCAAGCCGCCCTACTCCTACGCCACCCTCATCCGCATGGCCATGGAAGCCAGCAAGGAGCCCAAACTCAGCCTGGCTGCCATCTGCAAGTGGATCAGTGACAACTTCTGCTATTTCCGCCGCGCCCATCCCACCTGGCAGGTAGGAGGAGCTTTGGAGCCCTGCTGGGCTGCCCGGGGCTCTTTGCACAGCGCCGCGCTCCCGTGGCCGTGCTGATGCCACCGGCAGCACTTCACCCCCGCGCTTTGCTCTCTTTTGCACCCAGAGCTCCATCCGGCACAACCTGTGCATCAACAAGCGCTTCATCAAGGTGCCCCGGGAGAAGGGCGAGCCGGGCAGAGGCGCCTTTTGGAAGCTTCGCCCCCAGGACGCCGAGGGGCTGAGGAGCAGCAGCTGCAAAGGGCGCAGGAGGCGTCCGGAGCAGATCCTGGCGGGGTCGGGCAGACGAGCCCGGCCCGGAGCCCATCCCAGAGCTCAGCCCGGTGCCAATCCCGAAGCCCATCCCGAAGCCCTGCCCGGTGCCCATCCCGGTGCCAATCCCGGAGCCCATCCCGGTGCCAATCCCGGACCCATCCGACCCCTCCCGGTGCAATCCGAAGCCCTCCCGGACCCCTGCCCGTTGCCCATCCGGAGCCATCCGGATCCCAGCCCGGAGGCCAGGCATCCGGAGCCCACCCGTGCCCATCCCAGGAGCCTCCGGTCCATCCCGTGCCCATCCGGAGCCCATCCCGGTGCCCATCCCGGAGCCTATCCCGGTGCCCATCCCGGAGCCCATCCCGGAGCCCATCCCGGAGCCCATCCCGGAGCCCATCCTGGTGCCCATCCCGGAGCCCATCCCGGTGCCCATCCCGGAGCCCATCCCGGTGCCCATCCCGGAGCCATCCGAGAGCCATCCGGTGCCCATCCCGAGCCCATCCCGTGCCCATCCCGGCCATCCCGGGTCGATCCCCGGAGTCCCATGCCCATCCTTGCCCGATCCGGCCCATCCCAGTGCCGATCCCGGAGCCTGTCGCTGCCCCAGCCCCGCCCGCAGCTGCCTCGAGGTGGGCGCGGAGCTGCAGCAGCTGCTGCGCGAGTTCGAGGAGTTGGAAAGCGGCCACAGCTGGAATCCCCCTGCAGCTGCCGAGGCCTCTTGGCTGCCCAGCAGCGCCCAGGAGGAGCCGGGCGAGATGCCGGAGCTGAAGGACAGCGCTGACTGGGAAGCTCTGCTCGATCTCGGCCCGGAGCAAGGAGAATTCTCCTTTCTCGGTGACCTGCAGCACCTGGACTGGCCACAAGAGCCGCTCCTGCCTGAGCTCAGCCCCGCCAAGCCGGCTTTGGATGAAACCGTGCTGGCCACGGCTTTCCTGGAGGCGGCCTGGCACAGGGAGAGCAGTGAGACCCTCCCCAGCTGCATCCCCGCCGAGCAGGGGGCTGCGAACATCCCGAGCTCCCTGCCCGGCGGGGATGGGATGGATTGGGACTCCCTGACCCTCTTCAATCTCTAGTAGAGATGGAGATTAGATTAGACTAGACTAGATTAGGTTAGATTCAATCAGATGGGTTTAGGAGGGGCTTTGGGGGTGGCTGTAGATGGTTTTGTGGACAAGGTTTATTTTTGCTTCTTTCTGTTCTGTTTTTGGGAGTTTTTTGGGATTTTTTTATTTGCTTAGGAAATGATGTTGGAGAACTGCACAGATATTTGAGCCACTTTGCCTTTGGGTTTTTTTTTTTTTTTCATTTATTAACAATTTTTATGAGATAGATTAAAAAATAAAGTAGAGAAGAACTGCATGGTGAGTGTGTTGTATCTGGTGAATAATTTTTTATCCAGCATCCCTGATCTCCAAAATGTGCCACCACAGAAGGGGATTTGCTGGAATTCCAGGAGAGCCCAATCAGGAATGCTCAGTGGGACTCTGGGATTGAGCCCAGGAAAGGAAGGCATTATTGGAATTATTCACATTATTCACATCATTCACCCCGGGTGCCCAACCCCCACCCCAGCAGAGCCCCCCTGGGCACTGGCAGCAGCCCATCCCCCACTCTGGCAAAGACCCCCCCCACCCACACCCCAGAAAACCCCCAGAGACCCCAGGATGGAACAGCCCCCACCCACAGACACCCCCAGAAAACCCACAGGGCTGGGGGGTGACACAGAGGTGACACCGGCCGCAGGGGTGACACGACCTGAGGGTCACAATCCTCATTTTCCCCAATTTTTCACCCCAGGGATCCCCTGCTCCCCCTCCCCTGCAGGGGGTGACTCCAGACTGACCCCAGGTGGATCCCCAGCAGTTTTTGGGGTGCTTCCCCAAGAACTACCAGAATTTATTCTACTTTTACCCACATTTCAACATTACTGTGCTATCTTTGCATTCTAATACAATTTTTATTGGATTTCATCCACATAAACACCAGATTCTGGTTGATCCTGGCGCTTGAGCCCCCCTGCCCCCCAAAATCCAAATGTCCCCATAAATTCCTCCAAGCTCACACTGGATTTTTCATTTTTATTTTCCCAAATTTTGTGAATCAGAAGCTTCTCCTCAATACAAAATTTTCCCTCTTTTTCCTGAACAATGCTGCGTTTAAGAAGAATATGTAAGTGGAAAAAGGAGTCAAATGGTTAAATTGGATGTGAGTTGTGGCTGAATTCCTCAAGGGCGGGGCTCTGAACCCCACAAAAGGTGAGGAAGGGGGTGGCTCCTCCTTTATACCCCAAACAAGATTCAAAAGGGAAATTACCAGGAAATTACACCCTGTGTCCCCCCAAAGCCACTGGAGCCACCAATTCCTTTGGGATTTAACAAACCACCCAAATTTGGGGTGAATTCACTTTGCCACATGGCCTTGGATTCTCTGCTTGCTGGCCAGGGAGAAGCCTGTGCTGTTCTTGGGGAGGAATGTTGCAGGAATGTCTATCAGTGCTGTGTTTGAAGTCCAGTCAGGCATCACCTCGATAGAAAGAGCAGCAGAGGAGTGGCAGAAAGAAGAAAATTCTTCATGGTGGGATTGGCTTCCAAATTGGAGGCTGCTGTGAAATGAGTTTGTTGCAGTCACTGTAATCATTGCAGTGTGAGCACTTGGTGTGTTATGGTTCCATGTTAGAGTTGTTGTGACACTTTGTGCTGGGAAACGGAGTATTGAGACACAGTCTCAAGAAAAAGGGGGGAATTGATGAAGAGCATACAGAATAGCAACCAATCTGGCATGTTTTAAAAGGAATGCGAATTAAAAGGAATGCGAATTTAAAGGAATGCTAAAAGCTCTGAGGAATGAACTTGAACAGCACCTAACTCAAGAACAAGAACAAGAACATATGCCTTTATGCCTAATACCTAAATGTAAGGTTCTATTATGGTAATAATTGCTATGAAGTTTGTAGTTCGTCTCTAGGTCAAAGCACTGAGTGAAGTACTGAGGCCTGAACACCAGGCCCTGAGAGAGGTAGCCCTGAGCCAAAGCTGACCTCTAGATGAACCTTCCAACCAAATTTTATATTTGTATCAGCTCATTACTGAAGCTTTGTTAGCAATATGATATCTGTATATGTGCATTGGTGAAACATGGATTTATCTTCCTGTGTTTAGAAACCAGACAAGGCCACATCTGGCGTGTATGGTCAAAGTCACCTCCCTTGGCTCCTTCGTGAGGCCTGGCCAGGCTTTGGGAGAAACCAAATTGAGAATGAAGCCAGGTGTTATAGATAATAAAGAGATTCAGCCGAATTGAGTATAATCAAAAATAATTTTATAATAATTAATAATAATATTATAATAAATAATAATTTATTTTGTGACCAGGATACGCTCCCTGACAGCCACAATCGTGAGGGACAATGCCGAGCCCGGGATCAGTGTTGGGTGAACACCCTCTGATCCCCCAATGTTCACAAATCCACCTTAGTCAGTTGATTTTTCATACAGTCTTTCCTAGCCTGGAGCAGAGGTCTTTGTCTCCTTTCCTTGTTCAGCATATTCGCATGGTTTTCTTTCACTGCACTGAGCTGGACAAAACCATATTCTGGGAGACGATGAATTCTGATGAAGGCTGGTTCTGGTTTATGGGAAGATGGTATTGAGATCTATCTTGCAGGTCTTGGTTTATGGGAAGGTGACATTCAGATGTTTTTTTCCTGATGGCTCTGGTTATTTTAATCATGGGTGTTGCTGGGCTTTCATTGTCTGGGTCTTCCCTGGACAGTTCCTGAAAGAGCCATCTCTGCTGTGGCCATGGCTATTTACTTGCTAATCTGGGTTGTCCTGCTTTTGTTGGATGTTACAATGCTGTGATGAAGCAATTTGTGTCCTTTTCGTCCATGGCCCTCTTTTTTGTTTCTGAGTTTTTATTATTTTATTCATACAACACTGCTTATTCTACATTATTTTACAACTTTACACCAATTACATTATATCATATGTTACACAGGTGTTCCCTCACTAGAAGTAGTGTCAGCTTGTTTGTTTATCAGTGTAGAAGCTGGGCCCTCTCACAGCGAGGTTGGAGCCTCCTGGCCTTCAAAGGTGGGTGCACCTACAGGGACTCACAGTGTCTGGGGTGACTCTGCAGCCCTTGGCTGTGACAGCTCCCCCAGCTGATGTGTGCACCTGGGGGATGGCAAAGCCTGAGGGTAACTGGTGCTGTCTCTTTCTTAATCACTACAGGCAATCTTTGGTAGTGAGGATTGGGTGCATTGCTGAGCTTCTCCTTTTGTAATTCTTTGCACTTTTGCATTATATAAATTACTCTGTTCCTTAAGTCGGTGTCTGTGTCTTCGGTGCTGAACTTGTCTACTAGCAAAACAGGGCCTCATCCTAGGAAGACAAAAAAATATCACTCTAAAATTCCCCCTTCCTCCTTGTTCCCGCCACTTTATATAATGATCATGATGTCCTTTGGTCTGGAATATCCCCAGGGTCAGTTGGGGTCACCTGTCCTGGCTGTGTCCCCTCCCAGCCTCTGCTGCACCACCAGCCCTTCCCCAGCATGGCTGCACGAGGGGCAGGAAAGGCCTTGGCTCTGTGCGAGCTCAGCAAGAGCAAAACCATCTCTGTGTGCTCAGCCCTGTGCTCAGAAGCAGCCCAAACACAGCCCCAGAAGGAAATTCCCTCTGCCCCAGCCCAAACCATTGTTCTTAGCCATCCACCATGGCCTCGGCTCCACGGGTTCCTTTCCATGCCCCCAGCCCTGGCCATGGCCTTTGGGATGGTTGCCATGGCAGCCGACTCTGGCACAGACTCAGTGCCTGTGTCCATGGGAGCCCTGCCCGGCCACGGGCCCTGAGTGCGAGTGACCGTGACAGTCCCCCACCACGGTAGGAAAAAGGTTGATAGCCACGGATCCAACCTCAGCAAAGTGTCTCCTGCAGGTTGTGGTGGCACTGGACAGTAGCAACGGGGCTTTTTGCTGTTTGCCATGGCAATCCTGGTTCCGGTGCAGCCCAGGGGTGGCTGCCATGGCCCTCGGCCCAGCAGTGTCTTAGTGCCAGTGCCGGTGCCATCAAGCCCTACCAGGGGTTTCCATGGCCATTGCCGGGACAGGAGACCCAGGTGTGGTGTTGCAGTGCCTGCCATGGAAACAGTGCCCAGCCCTGACCCTTTCTGTCTGGCTGACCCGGCCTTTGCTCCTGGCACTGGGGTTTGCTGCTGGTCCCGCGGTGCCTGAGCAGCCAGCGTGGCACAGGGCAGGTGCCACGGCACAGCCTTGGCAAGGGATCACCTCTGGCTCTGGGCCAGGTTATTGGAAAGCACCAGATAGCTTATTTTGGCTATGTGGAAAAAGAGCATATCCTGACCTCCTCTCCCAGTGGAAAGGGAATTATGGTACGGTACTCTGTGAAACCTTGCAACTAGAAGTTTTTCTTTTGCCAGGACCAAATGGAAATCAATTGGGAATACCAGTTTATGAGGATCTAAAATGAAAGTAAAGGGATTTGTTTGGAGGATTTTAAAAATGGGGAGATGCAGAATGGCCCTCTGAACCTATATTGGAAAAATACGACCCAGCTGCCTGGGCACAAGATGGGAGTTGGGGATATCAAACCCCAATTTACATGCTAAATCACATTAAAAGACTCCAAGTGCTTTTAGAGATGATAACAAACAAAACTGATCGAGCAATGGAATTAGTAGCAAGTCAACAATGCCTAACAAGGGTTGCAGTATATCGGAATAGGCTGGCTTTAGACTATTTGTTAGCTGAAGAAGGAGGGGTCTGCGGGAAGTTTAATACATCAGATTGTTCTTTAAAACTAGATGACAATGGGAATCCCATCCTACATATGATGTCAGAAAAATAACTCACGTACCGGTACAAAAATGTGAATCAGTGCTAAAAACTAGCTGGTGGGATAACATATTGGGAATAGAGTGGTGGAATAAGCTAGGCTTCTTCCTTTTATCTGCTACAGATGGTCTGATATTTCTTCCTTGTTTGATTACCTGTTTTGACTGAACACCAGTGTAGTCCAAGGCATGCAAGTGGTAACAAGGCCTATAAATCTAAAAATGACTGTATCTGGAATGGCACAAAAGATCATGGTACTAAAGAAACAAAATAATATAGAAGACCTCTTAAAAGAAGGAAAAAATATTTAAGAAAAAAGTAGTGAATAATGGAGGCTAGAAAACAAGGATTATTGCTCAAGCCAAATGATTTATAAAAAGAAAGAGGGAGGATATTGTTATAAGTACATACTATAATATTGACTTTTATAAATATTAAAATTAATTCTATATGTATAATGTTGGAAAACTTTGCTGTATGAATATAGTTCCTTTTAGTTCTGCTATTAACAAAACTTAGAAACAGTGGTGTGATAAATATATATATTTTTTTTTGGACTATAGCATAGTGATACAAAAAGCTTTTGTTATGTAACTAACTGAAAGTATGTTAAAAGATAATCAGGAAATCCTTAACGTTCTTGGATTATCCTACCCTGATGAAGATAGCAGTGACACAAAGACCCCCAGGGAAGAAATGTATTGATCATCCACAACAAGACAAAACCACAAAGAGAAATAAAGGATGTTGGTTTACAGGATGGAAGGAATGGGTAGGCTGGGGGAGCTCAAAAGGAATGTTTTTGAATAATGCATGAGAGTCTATGAATATACAACAGGCTGATGCATTGAAAGAAGTGTTTTCTGAATTAGTGTGTACTCTTGGCTGAATGCCCAGAACCCAGCCTTATTAACCCTTTGCTTTATTGTCTTTGTCTCCTACTGTTTTGGGGAGTTTTTTGTGTTATTTTTGTTTGTTTGTTTGTTTGTTTTAAATTAAGCCTTTAAAGATTTACCAGGAAAGTGAACCTCATTTTTCACAGTTATGCCTTGGGGAAGGGGAACCTCCTTGGTGACACCTTGGACTTTGTACACACTTGAGGAAGGTGTCTGTTTTCACTGGGAAAACTGGAATTTAGATTGCTAAAATAAAAGAAGAAAGACCCCTCTTTGATTGTGTGCAGCCAGTTCTCCAAGAACTCAAGGCACAGCTTCTCTGACCTGACCAGACCTCCTTAGGAGAGACCATGGATCAGTAGCAGTCACTGCAATCACCTCTGCTCTAAAGAGAGAAAGATATCCATTAAAATAGCAATGTGGATTTATTAGAAGCCCTTTGAAATATTTCTCCATAACTAACAAAAAAGAACTTCCTAATGAACTGCACCAGAGCAGAGGGAAATCAAGGCAGACCTATGTTGGTCAGGACTTGCTTGATCCCAGTGAGCCCCGTGGTGCATTTGGTGCTGAGCCCTGGAACCTCAGGGCCGGAGAGGAGATTGGACAAACCTTTCCAGGAGTCAAAATCAGAGGAAAACCCAAAGTGTCTCAAAGCATTAATGGGTCCCACTGAGGTTCATCCCCAGCACAGGCTCCTCATGGACTCCTTGGAGGAGAGAACTGGAGGCCAGGATTGCACAAAAACCTCTCAGACGCTCAGTGTGGAAAGGAAATTCCAAAGTACCTTAAAAAAGGTATTTTCCTCTTCAGAGCATTTAATGTAACACATTACATGCCAAGCGTGCCTTCTAAAGCCTTTAATAGTGCTATGAAGGTGGGGGTGGGGCGGGGGGAGAGGGCAACAGGGTTTTCTACTTTTTCCTTGTAATCATTTTCACACTGAAAATGGAGTCATCTTCACATACTGAGTTCATGGTCTACCTCTTTACTTACAGATTGTGTGAATTAGGAATCATGCTCTGTGTGTACTTAAATAAAGTGAATGTTCTTGCAGAGATGTATTTGTCAAATATCTTCCCTCTCTTACCTCTCCTTCAGCTGCAGGGGCAGTGTCTGTGTGCAGAGGTCAAGAGAAAAAGAGTCCCAGCACAGCAGCACTGCCAGAGAGCAGCAGCACTTGGGTCTTTTGAGGGCTATACTTTCTCCATCTCCACCCCTGAGGAGATGACAAGGACAATTTTATTGTCCTTGTCCAAGACCTGAGTGCTCTGGCAGCTCAGTCCCTGTATTGCAGTGTATCTGTGGTGTGACCACAGGCAGGGACAGGCCATGGGCATGACTGGGACACAGCCAGGCTGCAGCACAGCAGTTCCACCAGCAAAGGGGATTTGCTCAGTGCAGTGCCCAAAGGCTGAAGTCTTTTTACTAAGCTAGTCTCCAGGAGAAGCCCAAGGAATGGGTTTTGCAGAGTCTCACTGCTTTGCTTGTTTGTCCCTGGAGTCAGTGCCATGAGATCAGGGTTCCACTGTGGTACTTCAGGGACTGAAGGCAGGGTCAGGTGTTTGTGTTTTGTGTTAGTGGTCAGTGGCCATGGAAGTGACAAATGCCCTCCAAGTCACCTGCCTGGGACTCTGAAACTGTGATGGCTCTGGTGGCAGGTGAGCGCTTTCCTGTAGGAAATCAGAGCCTGCCAGGAGAGCACAGAGGATCTGCAGGGACAGCCCATCCCATCAGGTCAGCAGCAAATGGAGCCCTGAAGCCAAATCCTGTCCAGTGTGGGGTCACCCAGAGACCAAGGACTGAATGTCTGCTGTGACCCAGGAGAGCTCTGCAGCCCCAGGGACACAGCAGGCACAGGGAGAGGAGTCTGGGCACTGACTGCTTTGAGCTTCAGGGACCTTCCCCAGGAGAATCCAGGCCAGCCCCAAGGGCATCTGGCAGCCCTGGAACAAGGCAGGCTCCTCTGAGCTCCTCCACAGCCCCAGCAGAGCCTGTGTGGGAGGGGGTCAGTGCAGGGAGCACCATCAGCTGCCTCTGTGTCCCAGGCTGAGCAGCAGAGCCCAGCAGAGGCAGCCCAGGGCCCCGGGCAGCACAGCCCCCGTGCTCTGCAGAGCAGCAGCCCCAGCTCGGGCTCTGGGAGCAGGGCAGGGGCTGCAGCAGTGACTGCTCAGGCCATTACAGACGTGTTCCCTGGCACAGGCTCTGTGGGCAGCTGGAATGTGCCAGGAGCAGAGCAGGAGCCCCTGGGATGCAGAGAAGCCCTGGAAAGAGGCTGCCCTGTCCCTGGGGCAGCAGCAGCTGCCTGAGGAACCCTGGGGCCAACTCTGCTGCTGTGCTGGGCAGTGGGGCTGGCCTGGAGGCTGCAGGAAATGCCCAAGCTGAGGATCTGCTGAGCATTCCAGACACAGAGTGGCTGTCCCTGACCTGCAGTGCCTCCAATTGTTGCTGCAGAAGGTAACCATGACTATGTCACCTGCACTGTTGGGCTGGGGCAAGGACAGGGAGAGGAAAAGAAGGAACCCTAGGTAATGTAAGTCTCTGCAGTATCAGAATGGTCCCCATGGTTCCATGGAGCCCCACAGGCTCACAATGGTCTCCTCGTCACACCAGGCCCCACAGTGTCACAAGGCATCTTTGGTTCTATGGGGCCCACAATATCTGCTTTGCCCATGGGCAAGGTCAGCACCGAAGACACAGACACTAACTTAAGGAACAGAGTAATTTATATATTGCAAAAGTGCAAAGAATTAAAAAAAAAAAAAAAAGAAGCTGGCTGGGCACAAGTGGGGCAGCACAGCAAACAGGGAGCCTGCGAGTCTCTTCCAGAGACTGCTCTGCCTGAGCAGCTCAGCCAGCGGGAAGGAGCTGCTCCACACGGGAACCAGGAACAGAAGACACTCCTATTTTATGGCATGTTTTCTGTTTTAAACTAAAGAAAAAGAAAAAAGAGAAGAAAAAACCTCTATAAAATGTGAAAGATAAAAAAAAAAAAAACCCCAAGTCTGCAGTGAAAAATCTTCCGTAACTTTTAATTCAGTTTAATAACTGATCTTTCGCAGCAGAAAACTCAGTTATTTACTTTGTAAATGAGTTGATGGCATTGATCCATTTTACTGGCCTCAGTAACCTTTCTTAAAAAGATTTTGAGGTTTATTTCCAATACAGTTATTTTAAATTGTGGTGGAATTGGAGTGAAGCAAGAAGAAATTGTTTTATGCCCTGCCAGCTCCTGGCAAGACTGGCAATATAAACTCTGTCACTGCCCAAATCCTTTAGGAGATGCTCTTCCTTCTCACCCTGTGAAAGAGCTGCACATTCCCTTTGAAACTGTCAGGGGCTTCTTAAAGACAGAAAGTCACACTTACAGCTTTTTGCTTGGTTTGGGAGTGCAGAACGGAAATTCTTCTTCCATCAGCTCCAGGCTGCACTGCCTTAGGAACACGGCCCCTCGCCAGGTTTTGCCCACTCGTGACACTTCTAGAGGAAGAAGAAAGTGCAACTGCACAATTCCAGCCAAAAAAGAATGAAGAGTGGGACATCCTGTGGAAATGCAGAGGTTCAGCTGTCACCGTGGAGAGTGTGGGTTCTTGCCCATTGGGTGTGTCCCCCTAACAGCAAACCCTTGGCCTGCAGGAGCGTCTCACTCACCTGCAAAGCAGAAAGCTCCGGCGGTGCGCTTGGAACGGGCTCGTCTGGTGCAAAGCTGTCAGAGCCCTGTGAGGGCAGAGCCCTGTGCCCAGGGCTGAGCCCAGCAGAGCCCTGGCACAGCCCAGAGCTGCCTCAGCATCCGCAGAGCCCGGCTGCAAGGAGAGAAACCAGAACCCGCCCGTCAGCCGAAGGCTCCTGTCCCCCATGTCCCAGCTGTCCTCAGTGCCCAGGCCACGCTGGCTGCACCTGGAGCTGGGCACAAACCTCCCAGTCACTGCTGCCCCTGGCAGCAAAGCAGGAGGGCAGCACATGTGCCCAGCCTGCAGCCACCATGGCACACCCAGCCCCTCAGCAGCTGCCCAGAGCCAAAAAGCAGCTTGGCAGCCTACTGAAGACTTTGTGGCATCCACCCCAGTAAGAGGGGGAGCCTTTGGTGCCTGGCCAGGCTGTGCCATGCCCAGATCTGGCAGCTTCCCCCTGGCTGTGAACTCACTTGCAAACGGGGTGCAGAGTGTGTCTCTGAGGAAGGTGCCAGAATCAAAGTCCATCATCTTCAGCTGGCCAGGTTGAGGAAGAGATTGTTGTCCTTGAGGTTGTCCTTGGTGTCTCCAGCAGCAGCCCCACCTGGTACAGCTTCTCCAGGGACTCCTTCTCTTGTCCTGGGGGCCAGACCAGGCTGTCAGTGTTCTGCCCGGGGCCCCAGCCCTCGGTGGACCAAACAAGCAAAACTAGGTGGGAAGGTGGCCACCAGTGCTTGCCACCCCAGGTCTCCAGCTCAGCTCCAGCCCAAGAGCTGTGTGTTCCCTTCTGATGACCCCTGCTCAGAGGTAAAGGCAGTCTGGTTTGGACTGCCACTGATTCCCAAGAGATGTGTGGAGCTGTTACTTGCCAGGCCTCTGGATGCAACTGTGCAACGTGCATCTCTCCCATCTTCTAGGGCAGACGAATGCCCTGCAGCCAAGGATGGTGGGAAAGGTCTTGTAAGGATGGCCTGTCCAAGGGTTGCATGGACAAACACCTCTTAATAATATCTTGGCACTCTGAAGAGAGAAAGCAGAAATCGCCAGTCAGTTGGAGAAGTTGCCCCCCCCATTGTCATGCCCAGGCCATGCTGGGTGTGCCCAGAGCTGTGCCTAAACTTCCCCATAGATTCTCTGTTTGGAGACGAGCAGGAGAGCAGGACCTGTGCCACCCCCTCAGCAGCTGACACAGCAGGATGCTCATGAGCCCACTGCTGTCTCCCAGCACTGGTATTCCCTCCCAGAGATGCCCAGAGATGAGGATCCATCCACCTTGAGAGAGCCGTCGTGGGAACAAGATTCGTCCCCAGATCGTCTCCTGGCCCCTCCTGAATGGGTGCTTCCCTGTGACCAGGTGGTACAGCAGGAGGCCCAGGGACCAGATCGTTGCTGCCTCGC
The DNA here is from genome assembly GCF_903797595.1 of Erithacus rubecula. Lineage (NCBI taxonomy): Eukaryota > Metazoa > Chordata > Aves > Passeriformes > Muscicapidae > Erithacus > Erithacus rubecula. The sequence continues at coordinate 46,808 of NW_027635773.1, read as the reverse complement.
CGTGGTAGCGTTGGTGGTAGATCCACTCTGGGGGGCTGTAGGACAGAGTTCCTATGGAATACAGATGGAGCTCATCAGGGGGATGCTGCTGCTCCCAGAGCCTGGCCCCAGCATCCCTGGGCATGCAAAGACTGCCCCAGTGGCACATGGTGTGACCCGGTGCCCTCTCGCCAGCACGTGGGACTCGTGTACAAACTTGGGGCTGGGAAAGAAGCCACTGGTGCTGGAAGAGGGCAGCAGAAGCCCTGGGAAGGCCTAAACATGACATACAAAAGAAAAACCCACCCAGTAGTGAAGAAAACCCACTCTCTTCCCCGCTGGCCCTCAAAAAATGTTAATAAGCCAATGTAAATGAGGGGAGAAGAGCAGTTCAAGCCCTTCCTCTCCTGGACAGCAAACCAGCTGGGGCACGGGGTCAGACCCCCCCTCCCTGCTACCCCCATGGGGGTTTTTATTGGCCTAGCTGCCTCAGCCCCAGCCCAGGGCAGAAGGCAGGGCTGGGAACTGGCTCTCCTCATGACCCCACCCAAATCAACTTGGCTCAAGCATTAATCCCATCCCAGCTGCAAAAGGGGGAAGTCCGAGGGCTACACCCAGGCTTGGGCCATGAGATGCCCAGGAGCATCCCTTGAGAGGGCTCACCTGCAAACTGGGTGTAGGCTGCATCTTGGAGGAAGGTGCCACAGCCAAAGTCAATCAATTTCAGCTGCCCGGTGGCCAGGTCGAGCAGGATGTTCTCGGGCTTGATGTCCCTGTGCAGGACCCCGCAGCTGGTGCAGTGCCGCACGGCGTCCAGCACCTGGCGGAACAGTCCCCGCGCCTCCTCTTCCGGCAGGAACCTCCGCTCGGCCAGCACAGCCGAGAGGTCCTGGCACCGCTCCGGATGCTCCAGCACCATCAAGAAGCTGTTGGGCAGCTCAACCCACTCCAGGAGCTGAATGACACCAGCACACCCAGAGGACACCTTGTCCAGCAGCACGATCTCCAGGGGTGCACGGGCGCTGTCGGGCTGCGCAAGGAGCATGATGCCGTCAGCGGGGCTGAGGCTGTGCCAGGGCTCTGGGGCTCCTCAGCCAGCCCGGGATGCTCTGCACCCCCTGCTCACCCCACGCCCGCTCTCCCTGCAGGGCTCCCGGTGGCTCCCACCCTGCCGGGCCCTGGCTCCTCTCTGCCCGGCACGCCCCGCCTTCTGCCGCTGGCCCCACTCACTCACCAGCTTGCCCCAGTGCTGGATGCGATCCCGTGGTACGCATTTGATGGCGACCTGCGAGCAAGAAGCGGCAGTTGGCTCAGCTTGCCGCCCACTCCGCCGCGCCCTGGAGTCCTCCTCTACCTCCTCTTTCTCCTCCTCCACCCTCCTCCGCCCGCTGCCGGCCCCTCCACTCACCGGGGCACCGTCTGCGAGGCGCATCCCCGAGAAGACGCTGCCGAAGCCGTCTCTGCCGAGCAGCGAACCCATCCGGTACCGCTCCTGCAGGGCCTCCTGCGCCTTCCCTGCGGGCGACATGAAGCCATCAGCGCTTGGCCCGGGGCCACACACGGCCCCCGAGCGCTCCCCGAGCGTCCTGGGCCGGGCATCCCCACCCGCCCCGGGCCCCGGCGGCTCGGGGCCGGCGGCCGCGCTGCCGAGCGGCGGAGCTCGGACCGGGGACGCTGCCGCGGAGGCGGCGGGAGGGGCCGCGCCACGTGTGTCCTTCGCGGGTCCCGGGAGGAGCCGGGACCGGGATCGGGACCGGGGCCGGGGCCGGGGCCGGGGCCGGGGCCGGGGCCGGGACTGGACCCCGTGTCTGGGCCGGGGCCGGGGCCGGGCTCGGGCCAGGTGGAGCCTAAGGGAGGCGATGCTGCCGCAGCTCCAGGCACTGATGACCGCCCAGCAGCGCCACCTCCAGTACAGCCAGAGCTGGGCCAAGGCGGGACTGCGACGGGATGGGCGGGGCTGCGGGGGGGGCCGGGCCAGGGGCAGCCCCGCCCGGGGCCGGGGGCGGGCTCGGAACATGGCCCGGAAAAGGAAGAGGGGAGAAGGGAAGAGAGGGAGAGATCCGGGAACACGACACTGGGGAAGAGGGTGCGGGAATGCGGGAGAGGGAGAGGAACAAGAGATCCAGAGGATCTGTAGACTCGCTGCTTCCACCGCCGCTGCTGCTGCCGCTGCTGCTGCTTCCGCTGCTTGCTGAAGCAACTGACGCGCCGTGGCCGTTTGTCCGTGTGTTCGTTTGTCCGTGTGTTCGTTTGTCCGCGTGTTCGCTCGTCCGCGTGTCCGTTCCACGCTCGCCCCACTCGCCCCATGGCCGAGCCCCGCGTGCTCCGGGGGCAGCCCCTGAGTCTGTCCCGGAACGAGAACTTTGCCCTGTTGAGCCAAGCCCCGAGTCCTGACTCCCGCACGGTGACACGGGAATCCCCTGGGTCCCGGCTGTGCATTGGTCCTGCTGAGGCTCAGACACTCTCGGGGCTCATTCCCTGGCTGGAGGATTCCTGCCCGAGCCAAGCACTGCACTTATGTCTCCAGCATTGCTTTCCAACAAAACCTGGGCAAGGCAAACTGTTTGTAGCTTATGGTATTTTAGAGTGTCTAAAACTCACAAGTCATTGATCTTAGAGGTGAGATCCATTTGGACTTAATGGCATGGAGAAGCAGTGCAACACTAAAACACTAGAAAAGGGGAGCATAGAAATAAACACATGAAAACATCTTGGATTGTTTTTTTCCATTTTCATTTCACTTCTGGAAAGCTGTTTCAGTTTTCCAAGAATCTTCTCCACAGTCCTGTCTGCTCTTTTCAAGAGCCTTTCATGGAGAACGAGGTCGAGCTTCTGTCACAGGTTGTGTCACCAATGCAGCTTCTCTTGGCTTTCCACACTGTGTGTGCAGCACGAGTTCTGCAGCAAAGCAGGGCAAATGTTTGGAGAACTTTACAACTTATCCTTTCTTTGTCTTGTGGACTGGGCAGTTGTGCCATTGGTAAGGTTTCATTGTGATTATTCCAAGCTTGGAAAACAGGAGGTGGTACCAGGAATTGTTAGGGAATGCAACCCTGACTGGACTCAGAGAAAGAATCTCCAGAGCCTCCAGCTGGAAGTGGAGAGTTGTGTGATAATCATTCCCGCGTCTCCATGGACACCTGCAGAGTAACCTAGACCGTGAAAATGGGCTGACAGCCGTAGTTTGTTTCTGTGTTCAGTTTAGATCATTCTACATCTCTTGCACTGGTATAAATCAAGAGCACAATCTGTTCATGATAAGCACTAGACCAAGCTGGACTGCCCAGACTAGATGACAAAAAGAATCTAAAAAGGGGAAATGCAGGTGAACTTAGTGGTCTTGGTGAACATTGTCTGCAAGAAGGGTAGTTTTTTCTAATAATTTCTAGTCCATTCCTAATGCTTTTATCCTTCTGAGAAGGCCATTTGCATCCCAGATTCCTCATCAAAGGAGAACCCTGAGCTTGTGGAACTGTGTCTCTGCTCCTCTCAGGGACAGTCAGAGGGAGACAGGAACAATTTGGAAGCAGTTGTATTAAAGCAAAACCAGTTATTAAGTAGAGATTGATGTCATTCACCCAAACCAAAAACTTTGGCTCAGCCTGGAGCAGTGTCCTTGAGGAGTGTCCCCAGCCCAGGGAGGAAGGCCCACACTCCCCAAGGAGGGGAATGTCAGGACACGCTGCTGTTACAATCTGGGATGGGGCTTTTCCAGCCTGGGGTGCTGCCCTGTCACTCAGATGTGCCCAGTCTGTGTCAGCTGAGCAGCTCTGCTGAAGTTCTCAGTGGTGGCACTTGGTTGTTCCCTGCTCTGGGGATTTTCCCAGCTCTGCCACAGCTTCAGCTCCCTCTCAGGATGTTGAACTTTGGGATGGAGTGTTGCCCGATCCGAAGAAAACACAAACAACCGAAGTCGTTTATGCTGTGCTTTATTGAGGCCTCGGGAGCCTGTGGACTAGCGTCCAAAGACAGAGCCCCATTTGACAGAAAATTCACAAGGTTTTTATATGCTTCTTTACACGATTTCTTCATCTTAACAGATTCTTACCACATTTTTGATACCTGGTACCATAATCTTTCTGACATTTAAGATTCTGCCAAAAGGTGCATTCTTTAGATAAATGGATACACTCCTTAAGATAAGTAATTATTTCACAACTATACTGCTTGCATTACAAAATTTGCTATAAAGTTCATCTGCCGGTTACATGCGGCCTACTAAGCCTTAGCATAACTACTACTAATGTCAACTAATGTCAATTACTAAGGTTTATTATTACTTTAATGCAATTTATTATATCAAATGGCAACATTTCCCCCCTTTTGAGCATTCTTCAGTCTTCTGCAAGGATGCTCAATTCTTCATTATCATCGGGTCTTTCAAATGCTGGATTCCTTTTCGAATGCTGGATTTTCTTGCCCGATAGCAACTTCATACTTCGGAGGAGACAGGTGCATTTCGTTGGTTCTTGTTAAAGCTTTTATTACCCTCTTGGTGTGTCTGGTTTCTTTTTCAATAACTCCTAAAACACACATACACTAACTAGATAATTAATAACAAGACTGCAATCAACACAATGTACTGTATTATGGACGAAACCTATTCAGATGTTAATTAGTGCAAAGTATTATTAATTTTATACTAGTAAAATCTTAAATAAACACAACTTGTTTTGTTTATTGTATAGTTTAATTGTTTACTTTCCAATAAGCCTATTTCCTGTGGGCCCCAAGGGAGAGTAACATTCAATTTTGCTAAGATTTTTGTTGTAAGAATACTGTACAAGAGCCTGTGGTCATTTATTTATACTTGGTTTTATTAAAGTTTGGCATTTCTACTAGACAAGTTCTAAAAGGGCTAGTAGCGGAGACTAATACTGAACAAAAGAAGTGCTGTTTGTTCTAGTTTTTTCGTTTATGTTCAAAAACGGTATCACTGTGCAACTTTGCCATACTGTTTTTCTCGCTTATTTTATATCAAGTGTTTCAATGCCAAATATGACTTTGGTCATTTCTGAATTTATAGAAGGTAGGTTTTCCCTAAGCTCGGTACGTATTAATCCAATAGTATCTTTTTCACAACAATATCCCAATATTTTACTTTTTTCCCAATCTTTTATGTTTCTCACAGTGTTCTGTATTCTCCACTTACAATGTATTCTATATAAATTGGCCCTGTTTTCTACTAACAACAGGGCTTCCCTCGTGTTGCGGGCTCCTGTTGCTGTTTTTAGTTCTGTTTGCCAGGTTAGGGCACGATTTCTCCAAGAGCAAGCAGTACACAAAGGTTGTGACATACCCCACTGAGATTTTATAACTGTAGAGTGACACTTTCCACAATGTAACAATACTAGCGCTTTACCAGTACACTTTTTCCCTTTGCAGTTTCAGCACTTTCTTATCTGTAAATTTTGAATCTTGTTAATTATAGATTGTTCACAGTTATCTAATAGTCCAGTGGCTATTGAAATGTCCGGATGATCCCAATTAATGTTGATTGGTTTACCAGTAACTTGCTGGAGTTCAAAAACTGCGTCTTGTAAAAACAATTTATTTCGTAGCTGGCGAATCTTTGAGTTTTGTTCCCATTCTGGTATCATTTTTGGTAGGAACCCAAGTTGTACCTGAGGGAGTAGAAACGCAAAGGTAACTTTTACTTTAATAAAAAACTTTTGCTGGCTTTTGCCAAATGCTAGTGCGAGAATTTTATATTGGACCCAAACACTTGGTTGAATGTCATGCACTGGATTTTCCGGTGACATATTTTCTAACTACTGGGTTATTTTTCAAACAGGTTGGACACATAGCATTCACTTTTTCTAATGTTAACATCTGGTTAGAAATTACTTCTTTTTTTTTTTTTTTTTTTTTTTTTTTTTTCCTTGAAAAAAAAAATTTTACTAAGGCCTCTGCTTCCCAATGGCATTTATTATGTTTTGTTTCCAGAATTGCCTTCATGATTCTGGCAGGCACTACAACTTGTCCCATTGCGGTTACATACCATTCAACTTTATTCTTTTGGGCCAGCAGCAGTGATGCCAGTTTTTCGTCATCTGGGGAGTACTTAGGTTCTTGTAATAAATGTGGAGTTACTGGGCTCACCTTACTTGGTACCAAAGCCATTTGAGTTCATACTTCTCTGGCCACTTCCCGAGCCGTCCAATTTGCCATCCAGTTTTCTTTGTAGATTTTTTTATTTTCCTTTTGATGTCCTTTAACATGCATTACAACCACTGATTTAAAATACGCCTTTGGAGTAATACATAGAGCTCCATGAATATGTACACCTCCAAAAGCATATCCAGAATCAGTCCATATGTTTACCTCTTTTTTCACTTAATTCCAAAGTTCTTGTTAATGCAATAATTTTTGCTCGTTGGGCTGAGGTTCCGGGAGTTAGGGCTTTTGCTTTTACCACTGTTTTTACTGTTGTTGCAGCATACCCTGCATACCTGCTTCCATTTTCCACAAAACTGGATCCATCAGTAAGCAGTTTCCAATCCGGGTTTTCCATTGGAGTATCCTTTAAATCGATTCTGCTTGCATGTACTTGTTCAATCACTTCCATGCAATCATGCACCAACTTTCCTTCCTCTTGCTTGCTGCGGGGAAATTCTGCTGGGTTAACATAATTAGTCATTTTCAGTTCTACATCATCCTGTTCCCTCAGGATTGCTTGGCATTGTAGCATCCTGCTGGACGAAAGCCAATAACCCCCCTTTTGCTCCAGAACTGCCAGTACCATGTGAGGCACAAATACTTTAAATTTTTTTCCCAAAGTCAATTTTCTGGCTTTCCGGATGAGGATCACCGTGGCCGTAACTGCCCGCAAGCATGACGGCCATCCAGCACTGACTGAATTTAGTTGTTTTGAAAAAAAATACTTTACCGGGCATTTCCAGGATCAAAGTCTCTGGAGTCAGCACTCCGAGTGCTAACTTTTGCCTTTCATTCACATATAACTGAAATTCTTTGTTTAGATCTGGGAGGCCTAAGTCTTCAAAGGCCTTTTTCCTTTGTCGATCCCAGTGTAACTGTGGTTCTTTCAGGGCCTCATACAAGGGCTTAGCTAAGAGTCCAAAACCATTTTAAAAAGGACCTAAGCCTTTGATGGTTTCTTGGAAGGGGTAGGGCACATATTGCTTCTATTTGATTGACTCCCAGCCTCCTTTGTCCTTGCATGATTTCGCATCCAAGATAAATCACACTTGCTTTTATCAGTTGCCCGGTAGCTACCCTGACCCAGCATATTTAACAATGCAATAGTCAATTTCAGACACGTTTCTTTTTCTTCTGCTGCTAGAAAAATATCGTCTACATACTGGAGAATGACATAAGAGAATGGTGACTCTCTTACCTTAGCAGTCTTCCAATCTTTTAATTCCTTTGCCAATTGATTTCCAAATATCGTAGGACTATTTGAAACCTTGAGGCAGCCGGGACCAGGTGAGCTGTCTTTTTCTTTTAGTGTCAGGACTTTCCCACTTGAATGCAAAATATTTCCTACTTTCGAATGCCAGAGGGATGCAGGAGAAAACATTTTTTTTTTTTTTTTAAATTAATAACAGAAAACTATTTAAATTTTTCTGACACAGATGTTAACAAGGTATATGGATTGGCAAGCACTGAGTGAATGTCCTTGGCAATATTATTAATTGCCCCTAGATCCTGCACCAATTAATTAGTTCAAGATTTAAGAACAATTAATAACACCACCAAAGAGAATGCCAGGCACGGGCTGCAGGACTGCGATGGGACCGCGGTGCCCCGGGCAGGCACCACATTTTTGGGCTCCTTGTGCTTTCGAGGCTGTGATTTGGGCACCTTTGTTACCGGCTTTGCCATGGTGCCTTGGCAGCAGACGGTGACGCGCAGCTTTAAGCACCGCCCGGCGCTTTCGGGGCTGGGCACGGAGATGTAGTAGTAGGTCTCTCCGGGCTGGAACTCGAAGCCGAGTGGGAAGGGGGTAAAACGCTGGATCTTTTCGGAGAAGCGGACGGGCCCGAAGGGAGCCTGGGGCCGGTTGCACTTCCAGCGCATGAGGGCGCCAGGGGTTTCGTAGCAGCCGCGATAACCTTCCCGGTTTACTATGAAAAGCGTGAAGGTTTCTGCCTGGCCGGTGGGCACTGCCCCCTTGTAGTGCGGGCAGTAAATGTCTAGGTAGTCATTGATGGCCACTTGGATGGAATAGTCGTCTTGCAGGAACTTGGGGTTGCTGCCGTTCCAGTGGATACTGTGGCGGAAACCGTGCACTGGCGGCGCCCAGAACAGCGGCGCCCAGAGCAGGAGCTCGAACAGCGGCGCGGGGCGCATGGCTCAGGCTAGCCTGAAAAGTGCATACATACACTAAAAGATACTTATAGTTCTGTGCCTTCGGTAATTCTGAAAATTTTACTTGTCAGTAATTTCCTGGTTTTGGTCCCATTTGTAGTTTCCTTGTCTGACTGAATACAATTTTGACCAATTTAACGTTTTGGCCATTCCAGTCTTAATTTTACTAACAATTCCTGATATTCCCTGATAGATTTTTTTCCCTCACCACTGTTTGGATCCCATTCTGGATCATTGTTCGGCACCAAGCCACCCACGGCTCTCCCAACCGAATGCAGCCCGATCACTTTCCGAGCACGCTCCCCCCCCCCTGCCCGCAACACTATCTCCTCCTCGGTGGAACCCACTAAGGCATCCAACAAAACCTACAAGTCATTTTAATCTGGACTCCGAGCTTTAACAATCACCCTGACTACCCGCGCCACTTCTCCAGGACTTTCACGGCAACCACCTGCTGATTGCCTCTGAATCACCAGATCTCCTCGGGAGAAAGGCACCTTTACAAGCACCTTTTCTCCTTGGGGTCCCATAGCTTTCCTTAAGGAGGCAATAAGCCGGGGTTCCCCATGATTCTTACGTTCCTGTCTAGTTCGAGCCGTGAGCGGGGCACCTCGCCGACCCTGGGAAGAAACAGGGGAAGGGGCTGGGGAACGCACAACAACTTTCCCAACATTCCCTGGCACTACCGCCATTCCCGCCACTTCCTCCTCTTCCCCCCCCCTTTTCCTTCCTTCTCCTCTTCACTGCTCTCCGGCAACAGCGGACACAGAGAGGAATGGGGTGAAACAGAGGGGAGGGGTGAGACAGCCGGAGGGGGTGAGACAGCAGGAGGGGGTGAGACAGCAGGAGGGGACGAAGCAGCAGGCACATCGGGTGATATTATTAAAGACAAATCTTTCTCTGGTCAAGAGGTTAAGGCTAAGCACTGGACACACTTAAATTTTCCTTTACAACCCCCCCCACACTCAGGTTCTTTTATTTCCAATACCATTATTTTACATTCAGTCTGCCACTCCTTCTTGCGGCGCAGCAAATAAAACAAATCTAAGCACTGTATCACATCCCATTTTTCATTTTTCCTTAAATACTGCATTAATGAGTTCAGGGTATCATAATTCACAGTACCATTTTCTGGCCGTGCCGGCCCCTCTCGCTCATATTTTGGCCATTAATGATTACGATAATCAAACCCTTTACTTTTCTACTTTTTCAACAGACATTCTAACGGTGTATTTCCGGGTATACCCTTAGAGTACTGAACCATAGATTTGAATGCTTTAAATGGCATTTTGAACCGGTTTCACTTACAACTGTACAACAACTCGGCAACCGATTGCAACAACCAATATGCAGCAACGTACAGAACAATAATAACCACAATTAATATTAACAGTTTAACAGAATCAATCATACCACATACTCACACTCACACAACAGAAATAAATAAATATCAGAATAAATACCAGACCAATCCAACTTGCCACTTCTCGACGCCGCGAGGGGCAAGTGCCGGACCTGCGCAGCTTTCGCCGCGTCTGACAGCCGGCGCCTAGGCTTTCCAGACCGACCAGACGTCTTAGCCCAACCCTGCGAGGATCGCCGCCTCGTCTTATGAGCAGGCACCCAAAACCAGAACCAGAAAATAAAGCACCTTCGGGCTTACCTTTTGCAGTCGTCCGCCAGGCGCGGGGGTCGGGCACGAACCGATGACTCCCCGAGAATCACTCGGTGCCGGCGTGGAGTGGATCAGAACGCGAACCGCCCCAGCCACCTTCGGAGTCCTGCCGCGGTCGCCAGAAAACTGTTGCCCGATCTGAAGAAAACACAAACAACCGAAGTCATTTATGCGGTGCTTTATTGAGGGCCCGGGAGCCCGTGGACTAGCGTCCAGAGACAGAGCCCCATTTGACAGAAAATTCACAGGGTTTTTATATGCTTCTTTACACGATTTCTTCATCTTAGTAAATTCTTACTTCATTTTTGATACCTGGTACCATAATCTCTCTGACATTGAAGATTCTGCCAAAAGGTACATTCTCTAGATAAATGGATACACTCCTTAAGATAAGTAATTATTTCTCAACTACACTGCTTGCATTACAAAATTTGCTATAAAGTTCATCTGCTGGTTACATGCAGCCTACCAAGCCTTAGCATAACTACTACTAATGTCAACTAATGTCGATTACTAAGGTTTATTATTACTTTAATACAATTTATTGTATCAAAATGGCAACAATGCCAGGAGAAGAAATCTCTGTCAGCCCCATAGCAATGATCAGACAGAACAGTGGTGATGAAACCAGGCTGGCAGCACCAGGACTGGTCAGTGCAGGCAGAGGCAGCACAGCTCCTTCAGCCTGGGCTGGGCAGTGCTGGGACATGTGGCAGTAATGAGCAGATGGGACTCAGTTTCTTCATGTAGAAAAAGCCAATTCTTTATTCACATAGCTCATATTTATAGGAAATATTTAAAGGCACTGTGTTAAGCCCAACTGGTCAGCAATACAGTGAAATTCAGTTCATTGGTTGGTAAGGGTTATTGTATGTTTATCAGATTTTCTCTCCCTAGATATGTTTCCATGTTTCCTCACTGATTCTCATGGGACATGTTTCTTGTTTTTGCAGGTGTGAATGGTTGTTACCAGAATATATTGTTGTGCTAACTGACTTTCATTCTTATGATTTTTTACCTGGAAAATTACAAGCTAACTGTTAGCTTAGCTGGAGTAGCAGGGTTAAACCATGTTTTATAAGGCCTTTCTTTTATGATATCTCCACCTGTATGAATAGGGAGAGGAAGCATGATAGCACTGGGCATGGTGCATCACCCCAGGCTTCATCCTGCACCCATCCCCTGCAGAGCTCATGCTTTAGGGACAGCTCATGGGCATGGACAGCATACAGTGATTTTATAAAAGACTTTTCTCTATAATTGACTACAGTAGGTATCAGGTAGCTGCTGTCACTGGTTACCTGAGCCATCCAGGGGCAGTGACCAGGCTGGTGCTTCTCTGAGGAGATGCTGTGCTCAACAGGCAGCTGTGGCTGCCCAGCAGTGCAGTGGGAGTAGAGCTGCACAGGGAGTGGATTTATAAAACATTTCCTCCAGCATCACAGGAGTCTGTACTTGGAATGTGCTCACAGGTGTCTGAGCTGCCTCCCTGCCCAAGGTGGGGAATGCTGGGGGAGCTTTCAGCCTGTGAAACCTCTCCAGCAGCTATTAGGAGGTGACATAGAGCATATTAATGACATTTTCCAGTGGCACTTAATAGGGAGGAGCAGTGAGTGCCAGACAGTGAACTAATGCAAAAGGCTGAGTGAAAAAGGGACAGAAAAAAATAAAATGAGATTCAGGCTCAGGGCTCTTCTTCCCATCAATAATCCATCTCTTCCTTACCTGTGTCTGCTACATATCTTTCTGCTCTATGTCAAAATGTTCTGCTTTGATGTAACAAACAATCTGGAGAGTGATAGGACTTGTCTTTGTAGGAAAAAAAACCCCAAAAGAACAGAGGCAGGCTTTGCAGTCCTTGCTCAGCAGCTCTAACCAGAGCCTGGGGTCAGGGTGTGAGCTGAGCCCCCAGACTGGGCCTGGCTCCTGTTTTCCTGAGCCCCCTGGTGTGAGACATCCCATCCAGCCAGGCACAGCTGGGGTCAGGCAGTGTCTCCTGTGTGCCACCAGCCTCAGCCAGCTCCCAGTTCCTGGTGGCTCCTGGGGCTGGGGGTGCAGCTCTGCTGCTCCAGGGGTTTGTATCCTGGTAGTTTTTAATCATTATTTCATTAACAGAGAAGGTGCCAACAGATAACTTATTGTGGATGCTCTGCCAGTGTGATCATTTCCATACTGCAGCACTGCTGGTGTGTTTTGCTGGAACATTCACATATTGATTCCAGATTCCTTTGTTGCCTTCACTAGAAAGAAAGTCCCTTTTCCCTCACTCCCTGTGTGGAGAGAAACAAAGAGTAAAGGAAGGTGGATGTTATCTGGGGCTTGCTCACACAGCGAGGTAATTTTTGAGAGCTGCAGAGCCACTTACTGACTCATAGCTGGGGCTTGTTTTCAAACCCTTGATAGATTTTGGAATTCTCTTACAATGGCAAACAAGGATGCTCACTTGGGGACAAACCTGGAATCTGCCTCAGCAAGCTGGATCACTTTTGTTCTGCTTGCTGCAGCTTTCCCAGGGGACATTCCTGTGCCAGGAGGGACAGAGGGGTGCTGCAGGGGGGAGCCTCCTCTCCCTACTGGGCTCCTTGTGCTGGGCAGTTTTTGTCCAAGGGGTGGGGATGGGATGGGATGGGATGGGATGGGATGGGATGGGATGGGATGGGATGGGATGGGATGGGATGGGATGGGATGGGATGGGATGGGATGGGATGGGATGGGATGGGATGGGATCCATGGGATGGGATGGGATGGGATCCATGGGATGGGATGGGATGGGATGGGATCCATGGGATGGGATCCATGGGATGGGATGCCACTGCCGGGAGCTCAATGAGTGATTGCACAGCCCTGGGGGGAGGTTTGCAGGTTAGTGTATGATGTCCAACTTCCCTGCCTGTAGCTTTGCAGAGTAGGGGCTCAGCCCTGTCCCCATGCTGGAACACAAACTCACCTGTGGCCAGCAGCATGTGGAACGATGTGCTGGACAGGAGCTGGGCAGGATGAAACCTTTCTCCTTTAGTGAGGAAACGCAACTAGTCGTTTGGCTGGTCTAGGAAAAGAGAGATGGGTTTTTTGGATATCACTGCATGCTGCATATTCCACACAGCAGCCCTCTGCCTTTAGTAATGTGGTGCATAACGTGCCTGATCCCCCCTCAGTTGTGAGCCTGGAGGAAGCATGTCCTGTTTTCCATTTGTTTATTTATTTATCATCTTGTTTTCAGCCTCTGCAAAGCTTGATATTGGTATAGAGCCTGGGAAACGTGCAGGGAGTGGAGTAACAGATAGTTGTGATTTGGTTACAAGGCAATAATTTAAGTGGACAGGTTTAGCTGATAACATAAAGCACACAAGAGAAATCTCTCTGGTTTATAAATGTCAGCAGAGCCCCTGCCAGTGAGCTGCTGCCTGGTGCTGCTGCTCTAGCCAATATAATATAAGGAGATATAAACAGATATCTGAAAAAATCTGGCTGACCAAGATTAAAAGAATAGGGCTATAAATTAAAGTCTTCCTCAGCACCTCTTTAGGCAACTTTATGGACAGAGCACATCCCAATAAACGAGTGCTATGCTCAGGGGGATCTCCAGGTGCTTTGGGCTGCAGAAGCATGGGGCAGCACCCAGGGGTGGGGACAGCTTGTGGGGACACCAGTATCAGTCAGAGCTGGCATGGGAGACCAAAGCCTGGTGCTCAGAGCTGATAAAGGATTAAATGAGAACAGGAGTAAAACCATCCCTGCAGTGCTGCCACAGGATCAGTGTCTCCTGCTTGGAAAATAAACACTGCCACTCCGCTTTGACATTTATTCCCAATAAAGACCTTGTCATTCGTGCAGTGACAAGGGTTTTATCCTCTGGGAGTGCTTTATCTGTTGGACACTCTTTTTGGCTGTGAGGCAGCTGAGTGATTGAAGGGCAGGTGGGTGGCACATCCCCAACAGAGGCACTGGGAGCTCTGCTAAACCCTGGGGCTTTCTCATGATCCATCATCCCAAAGCCATGCAGTAACACCTATTCAAACTGGGAGCAGCTCCAGATGGGATTTCAGGGAGGAATTGTTCCCTGGGAGGGTGGGGAGTGCCCAGAGCAGCTGTGGCTGCCCCTGGATCCCTGGCAGTGCCCAAGGCCAGGCTGGACATTGGGGTTGGAGCACCTGGGACAGGGGGAGGTGTCCCTGCCATGAATGGGGTGGAACTGACGAGCTTTTAAGTTTCCTTGCCATGAATGGGGTGGAACTGACGAGCTTTTAAGTTTCCTTTCCACCCAAACAATTTTGTGATTCTGTGATCTTATTTTTAATTGGTTTTAATTTATTGTAGTTGTGGTTAAAAAGCTGGTAAGGAGTCCAAACCAATTGTGGGGGTGGGAGTTTGCAGTTCCCCCTCCACAGCTGGAGCCCTTCTGGCAGGTTCATGGAGGGGATTTCACAGCTATTTCTACTCGCTGGGTAGTTGATTTAGAGCTGGGAAATTAATTAGAATGGAAACTCTTCTCTCCCTTTATGAGGAGCAAGGGATGAGGTCTGGCAGCTGTAGGATTTGCAGCTCTCAGGGAAGAGGGACCATTCAGTAACACATCTATGCAGTGCCTACCTGTGGATGCACATCTTTTATTTGTCTGATGTGACAGGAGAAAAAAATGGTACAAAGTGGCTTAAATACAGGCATGTTTTTCTATATTTTTAATTGAGTTTCATTTCCCAAATGCAACTTAATGCAAACAATAAGTAAAAAAAATAATTTCTCTCGGGAAAAAGCTATTAACAGAATGATTCTGTTTTAGCAGCATGTGAAGCTGTGTAATTGCTTACATATGTATTGCTCCAGTGTGTGCTCCCAGTTGTTGAATAGTATCAAATTATACGAATCAAAGAGAATCAACTATTTTAAAGGGAAATGTCTAGAAGCTACACACTGAAACATGCTTAAAATTCAGGATTTCCAGCTTACTCGTCTAAATCAGCAATTTTATTCACATTATTCAAGTCAGCCCACCCTCAAACACACTTTTGACTTCAAAATACCCCAAACTAAATAAGACAGAAGACCTTCCTTGAACAGCTGTAACATTTTCAAGAGGCAATGTCAATCTTTTTATTGAAAACAAAGATGTTTTCCATGGTTTATTTATTAAAGCAGTGTGTTTATCCTGCTGTGCCATGAACCTGGGCTGCTGTGCAGTAAGGAGAAATCCCTGGAGCTCCTTAAATTCATCCACGTTTTGCTCTGGGGTTGGGATGCTCTTGGTTAAATCTCATTTAGTGTGCAGAACAGGAGCAGGAAGGGTTTGTGTCTTGGCTGATGCAGCCTCTGTAATTTGGCTGTGCTGGGTGAGGAGCTCATGAGCACCATGAGAACCAAGGCACTGGTTATGGGGTGAGGCACCTGCTCAGCAGTGTTCTGAGTGTGTTTATAGAGTTGAAGAAAAGGAAGTCACTTGTAACCTGTCTGGCTCAGGGCTGGTGACACAATCAGGAAAGGCTCTGGTTATGGGGTGAGGCAGCTGCTCAGCAGTGCTCTGAGTGTGTTTATAGAGCTGAAGAAAAGGGAGTCACTGTCAGCTGGCTGTCCCAGCACTATTTAACAATCAGGAAAGGCTCTGGTTATGGGGTGAGGCACCTGCTCAGCCCTCACTTCACCCTGAGTGCATTCATAGCTGTGGAGGAGGGAGTTGTCCTCCCCCAGCACACAATGGCATCTGATCCTACAGCAGCTGGGGATGGAAGGGACCTTAGATCTCATCTCCTTCCACCCCCCTGCCCTGGGCAGGGACATCTCCTGCTGCACCAGGTCATCATTGCTGTGTTTTCCCTTCTGGAAGAGCCCTGTCTGAGCCAGGGACAGGAGATGTGCTGTTGCCCTTTTCATGGAGATTCCACAGACTCCTTCCTGAGCAGCATGACCCAGCTCCAGCACCAGCGAGGGGCACAGGCTGGTGATGGCACCAAACTCCTGCTGAGCCCAGCTCCTCAGCGTGGGAGGATGCTCCCATGGATAGCCAGAGATGAAAGGTCCTGTGTATCACAAGTTAAAGGAGCAGGAGGAGGGCATGGAAAGCATTCCAAGTGTGGAGGAGGCACATCTAGCCTGTCCTGCCATTGTTTAAGATGGGGAGATAATCACACCTGTCCTCTCATATGCAGCTTCCAGAGGACAGGACTGATGGAGAAAAGGAGAGTCTACCAGAAATGCAAACCTTGTTCTAGTAGGAAATCCTCCCAGATGGATTTTCCTGCTTTTTCTAAATGCATTTATAGCTACTGGATGACTACAGGGTTTGAAATGTTTCTGTCTGAATTGTGACAAACATCTTAGTCTTATGTAGGAAGCACCAGGTCCTTTGATCAGGGAGATGTCTCTTTGGTCTTGAACAGGGAGGGATCAATCCAGAGCTTTTTGTCTGTGAGTACATGTATTTATTGAACAAAACAATTACCCTTGTCTTCACTTCCCTTTGGCAGGACATGCTCCCTGTCTCCTGCAAGCAGTTACTCTCCCAGGTATCTTTTTAGGTAAAAGGAAGAGAGAAAGAAAAGGCTGAATAGGGAATCCTCCTCAGGAGGGAGGAGGGTGAGCAGCTGTGGTCTGTCTGTCCATCTGTGAGCAGCTCTGTGGCTGTTCAGCTGCAGCCTGGGCAGGCAGAATTCCTGTATTAACAGAAGAAGAAATGCCATCAAGAAGTCACAACCAAATATTGCCTGTTCTTCACCCCAGTGCTGGGCTGGGCTGAGATGTGTTTGTGGTGAAAAACACTCTGAATTTCTTCTTTTCTGCATTTAAAACCAAAGCTGAATGTATTCTGTGTATTTTTGTTGGCAGATAGTAGTGATCATAAATTCCTTTTAATACAGTATTTCCACAGCAGCACAGCCTTGAAGTGCAGCATACCTGGCTGGACTCTGTGGGATGCTTTGATTTCCCTTTGGCAGCTGCATTTTGTTCTGTCTGCCCCAATCAGCAGCAATTCCCCTTTCTCCATGTAGCCTCCAAATCCAGTCCTGGTGTGTTTTAGTGCTGTCCTAGGACTGGGCTGGCAGGGAGGAAGGAACTGGGCTCAGGGTTTCACCTCCACCATGGATCAGAGCCAGCCTGGCAGCACAGGGACACCTATGGTGGCATTTCTGGGAGGGAAAAGCAGCACTTTAGGGATGCTGCAGGATGGGAGGGGGTCAGTGGTGGAGTCCCCACTCCTCACTGTGTGGGATGGAGCTTTTCTCCCCTTCTCTCAGGGAGCAGCATGTGCCTTCAGCTCCCAGTTGTTCCCAAAGCTCTGCAATAACATGACCTTTTGTTTGTAGGTCAGGCTGTTCCTGCAGGGTCACACGTGAGGCTGAACCTGCAGACAGGAGAGAGAGAAGCCAAGCTCCCAGACAGAGAAAATGGGCAAAGAGACTCGAGAGAAGAGAGAAGAAGGAGAAGGTACAGACACACAAGGCATTGGCTTGGGTGGGCTGTGGGATTCGTGCCTTTTATTAGAGGCCAGGTTCCCTGGTGCACTCAATTACTGCCTCTTCCTGAGACTTAATTGCTGGGTTAGGAGCTCAGCAGTGCTGAGAGCAGGCTCTGTCCTTTGTGATCCCTTTGGGATGGAGGTGGAAGTACACTGAGTGCACATTCAGAGGCACCTTCATGGCTTCTCATGCCACGACACTGAAACTAAATTGGTAATGTGGCTCCTTTGAATGACATTTAGTCCTTTGAAATATCTGCAGCAACTGCTCTGAAACTGCTTTTTGAGCAGAGCCCTTGAGATCAGCTCTGAGGGGCTGAGGGCTGGCCTGAGCCAGGTACTGTGTCCCCACAGTCTCACCTGCACACCAGGCACTGCCAGAGCTTCTGGACATCACATCTTCCCTGAACCCACTTTTTAAAAATGTGCTGGTGCTGGCTTCCCCCTTGTAGCCCTCCCAACAATGACTGCTGTGGTTACTGTGGGGGAATTTCCTGTGGTTTGTGGGATTTGCCACTGCCACCTGTAATGGGGCGTGGGCACATTTGTGGGCTGCAGGAATGTGGGCAGGGTGAGGATCCCAGGCACAGGGATCCTGCACAAAGCAGGAGGGGAGCAAAGCCCAGAGCCTTTGGAGGCTCCAAGCCTTAAACATCAACCCCTGCAGCACCCCAGGCCACACAGTTCCCAAGGATGTCAAGGCCTTCAGAGAATGGAGGTGGATTTTGCATCCCTGTGCCTGATGCTGGCTCTTGCCCAGGAGTCCCTGTAGCAGCAGGAGGGGGAGCAGAAGGTTTCCTTTGCTTGGGTGGCATTGCTGGAGGGGCTGCTACTGCTGCTGTCAGACCCCTCCCTGCTGTTGAAAGCTTTGCTCTTGGGGATACCAGCCCAGGAACACAAATGCAAGGACAGTGGAACCCCCCCCCCCCCCCTTGCAGAGGGACCCTCAGCCCCAGGAACCCAGTGCAATTGGAAACCACAAATGTGAAAAAACTGCCTGTGCCCAAAGGAATTGCAAAGAGAAGTGGGGATTTAAAAAGAAGTAGTATTTATTTAATAAAGATCAAAAAAACATTTTTAGAACATGTTTATTTAGAATAATCCTTATAATGAAACAATCTATAGAACGTATTTACATGGAAGTCTATTCACTTACAATCTTCAGAGTGTTTACAGTAACAATCTTTGGAGCCTATGCAAAAACAATCTTTGAAATCTATACCATTACAATCTTCAGAGCCTATACTATAACAATCTTCAGTGCCTATACTATAACAATCTTTGCAGTTTATGTACAAGCAATCTTCAAAGTCTATACTAGAGCAGCTTCAAAGTCTATGCTATAATAATCTTCAGAGCCTATGCAAAAACAATCTTCGTAGTCTATAGTATAAAGTCTTCAGAGCCTATGCAGTAACAATCTTTGTAGCCTATGCAATAACAATCTTCAATGTCTACGCAGTAAAAATCTTCGAAGCCGATACAAAAGCTGTCCTCAAAACGTACATACAAAACAACCTCTAACATGTAGAACATATTTACAGAGGGGTCATATCTGTGCCCATAGTTCCTGACAGCCCCGGAAGAAAGAAAGCAGCAGAGCCTTGTCCCTGAGCAGGGCCACCCAGCCCCGGCCTGGGCACTGCCTGTGGGCAGGGCATGGGAGCATCTGCTGGTCAAACTCCTGGGGCTCTGTCCTCATCCCAGGATCATGGGCTCTTCCTCATCCTTCTCATCGACCTCCATGGCCTCGGTGTTGTCCTTCTCGTCGACCTCCATGGCCTCGGTGTCGTCCTTCTCATCAACCTCCATGGCCTCAGTGTCGTCCTTCTCGTCGACTTCCATGCTCTCATCAGCCTCCTCCACATCCACCTCCATCATTTCTTCTCTGTCCTTCACCATCTCCAGCTCCACGTTCTCCTTGGTGTCTCTGGCAGCCTGAATGAGGCAGCACAACCTGACTGGGGTCCTGTCCCCCAGCATCCATGCCCACAGGGCTGCAGCCTGCCCGGGCAGTGGGGGTGTCCCCTCCCTGGGATGGCACTGTACCTCCACAGGAACAGCAGTGCTCATCCTGCTGGGGTTGGTGCTCCAATGCAGGCAGCAGGAAAAGTCCAGGCAGCAGGAAATGTCCAGGCAGCAGGAGCAGCTCAGCACCGACGGAGAGAGCGAAGAGCGAGTGAGAACAGACTGCTGGCAGCAGGTGAAGTGTCTGCTGTGCTGGTTACCAGCTCCTGGACCTTCCACCTGGAACCCTCTGCGAGCTGTGATGTCACAGAAGTTTCAGGGGCACTCCACACTGGGAGGTGGAACCATGGAATGATCAAACCCTTGAATGGTTTGTCTTGGAAGAGACCCTGAAGATCATCTGGTTCCAACCTGAGCAGCCTCCCACCACACCAGGCTGCTCCAGACCCTGTCCAACCTGGCCTTGGATGTCCTTGGGGATGGGGCACCCACAGCCTCTCCACACAGGTCCCTGTGTCAGGGACAGCCACCCTCACAGTAAAGAACTTCTTCCCATCATCAAATCTGTTCCAACTGTCTCTCAGTTTGATCCCATTCCCCCTTGTCCCATCACTACAGTTCCTGAGGAAGAGTCTCCCTCCTGCTTCCCTGCAGCCTCTTTACTTAGCGCAAAGTGAGGTTTCCACACAGGCTTCTCCTCTCCAGCCTCAACAGCCCCAACTTTCTCAGCTTTACTCTTGGGGAGGTGCTCTAGTACCCTCAGCAGCTTTGTGGCTTCCTGTGGCAGCCAACACCTTCACTGTGACCACAGGGGGCATCAGCTCTGGGGGTGTCCAACACCCCATGGACAGCACTGGCCTTGGGAATTACCAAAGCCTGGGAGCTCTGTGCTTCCCAAAGTTGTGGAGGGAGGAGGAGGAGATGAACAGGAGCAGTGCAGGGAGCCTAAACCACAGAGATGGGAGGCTGATGGTCCTGGGTGCTGTGCAGTGTTTGAGGAAGGTTTAACAATAGCCCTGGGATCTCTTCTGGGGCTGTGAGGGTGTTTTTGGTGAAGGAAGTCCAGAAGAACATTTCTCTTCATTGAGGTGTAGGAAATGATCTATGGCTGAGGTAGAGGTGGAATTTTCCTGGGATGGGAAAGGAAGGGGATGGTTCAGTTTCTGGAAAGAGCAGGCAGCAAACAGCTGCCAGAAGTTGGTGTTTCTGGGGGTTCTGGCATGGCCACAGGGCTGGGGGTCCCTGTGCACAGAGGGGTCCCAGTGGCCCAGCACTGGGCCTTGCTCATGTTCCTGGGCTGGTGTCCCCAAGAGCAAAGCTGTCACCAGCAGAGAGGGGGCTCTGACAGGAGTGGCCCTGCAGCAAAGCCACCAAAACCTGCTCAGGGCACAGAAATGTTCCTCAGCTTCTCAGTGCCTCAGCAGCTGCACTTTCTTTCTCTGCAAGTGATTGTGGTTCAGATAAACATTCCTTATATTCCTTATATTCCTTATATTCCTTATATTCCTTATATTCCTTACATTCCTTATATTCCTTATATTCCTTATATTCCTTATACTCCTTATACTCCTTATATTCCAACTCCAGAGAGGCTCAGCTGTGAGATCAGGGAGGTGGCTCAGGTCTTTTTGCAGTCAGGTTTTGAGAATATCTACTCGTAGGCAAAGAGAGAAGAGCAGTGCTGCTGTCCCTGGGCTTGATGTTGAGCAGGAAGGAAATGGGATGTGAAAACGATGCACAAATGGTGTAGAGATTGCAAATTGCAAAGAGAAGTGGGGTTTTAAAAAGAAATAGTATTTATTTAATAAAGACCATAAAAACATTTTCACAACATGTTTATTTAGAATAATCCTTATAATGAAACAATCTATAGAACGTATTTACATGGAAGTCTATTCACTTCCAATCTTCAGAGTGTTTACAGTAACAATCTTTGGAGCCTATGCCAAAGCAAACTTCGAAGTCTATACTATAACAATCTTCATAGCCTATACTATAACAATCTTCAGAGCCTATACTAAAACAATCTTCATAGCCTGTAGTATAACAATCTTCATAGCCTATACTATAACAATTTTCATAGCCTATACTATGTAACACAGTTCTGGGCTGCAGCTTGTTGGCTGGGGATTTTGTTTATTTCTCTTCACAACAAATAAAGTGCTGGGACACATCCAGGTGTTGGCAGTAAAAGAAGCATTGCACCCCCCCAGGATATGACCCCTGAATTTAGTTGGCCAATATCACTAGGAAACAAACTGACCATCCAAATATTCCACCTTTGCTCTGCTTCATTGCTTCAGGGGTTTATTCCCTGCTTTCTTTATTGCAGAGACACTGAAACACAACATAAACCGGATTTGCCTCAAAATATTTCTGATCTTAGTGCTTCCTGACAATTCAAAATTTTCTTAATGGAAATAACACGGAGCAGGTTTTTCTGAAATACTCTCCAACAGAGGGGTTAAAACTGATCATGCTTGATTTGGTAGAACTGAGCATGAGTCAAGGGACCAGTGTGTCTGATCCCTTTTCCTGCATCAGCAAAATTATTTCTTCAAGTCTCATCTCTCCTACCTCCTCAAAGAAGCTTTTCACTCTTCATTCACTGCCCCCAGTATTTAGTGGGCAAATACAATCAGTGTATCTATAGGGTGGAAACTGGCCATTCAAAGGTTCTCCTTCATTGTGGCAGGGGTTTATTCCTGCTTTCTTTCCTGCAGACACACCCAAACCCAACACTGCAACACCAGCTCAAAACAATTCTCATTCTGACTGTCCCTGAAAATTCAGAACAATACTCAGAGTGTTTCCCTGTTCCCAGGGACAGGCTCCAGGGCTGGGCTCTCACTTGCACAGAATGAGGAAGAGCTGCTTCACTTGCCAGTGGCTCAGGGGGCTCATGATCACTGCTTTGAATGCAGCTTTTGTGCACACTCTGCCTCCCTGAGCCGAGCAGCATTCCTGGGCATGGGCACCCCTGCTGCAGCCAACATCCTCCCAGCACAGCTGCAGGAATGAGATTGCAGCAAGCCCTGCCTGAAGGAGTCTCCAGTCTGCTCCAGTCCTGCACCTGCAGTGGAATCATCTTGTGCTGCCATGGGGGAGCAAAGGGGGTGAGGGGCTCTTTGCAAATGAGGGTCTCCTCAATGTGCTGCTGCTGCTGCTGCTGCTGCTGCTCCCTGGGCCTGATTCAGCAGCTGGTGCCTTCCCCTGCAGCTGTATCAGGAGCCTGCCTGGAAAAATGACACTGTCAGTGCAAGTGACAGCCACCCATCCCTGCCATGGCTCTGCCCACAGGGCATCCTGCCTACCAAGCTGCTCCAGGTCAGGTGATGTTAGAAAACATGAAAATACCTTCAAACAATGCATTTTCCACATTCTGCCAAAATCATGGCCACACAGTCCACATGTTGGGGGCAGACTGCTGTCAGCAGAATGGGGGCAGCCCCAGCAGCTGCTCTCCCCATGGCTGGATGGCCATGGCAGTGGAGGCGAGTCTCTCACCATGCCCACTGCTGTGGCACCCAGTGCTCTGCAGTTGTTCCCACTGAACTCAGGGTGCTGCTATAGCAGCAACATCACTTCACACATTTGATAACAAAGACTTGGAATGGCATACAGGACTTGCCCAACGAGCTACTAAAATAAAAAGGGGAGGGGGCAGGGGAGTTAGAAGAGTTCACTCCTTCTAATACAAGCATACATGGATTTAAGCAGGAACATTGGGCTAATCATACTGGGAACTGGTTTGAAAGCCTTGTCTCTAGCAATTCCTACCAGTTGGCAAGATTTTTTTCTGGTGAAAGGAGTAGATAAGTGTGGAGGAAGCTCGGCGAGGGAAATATGCAACCAATCAATGTGATTGATAAAGCATAGTTCCATTTATTGAAGGCACCATCTATATTTATAATCCAAAATACAATGACTAAGCGTATTTGGCATCATTTCATTGGTTTGAGGTACAGACGCCTCTCCTACTATTGGCTCTTGCAAGAGTGAGATGACCACCCCTTCTACTTTTTCAGCTAAGTCTGTATACGTACTTTTTAGCAGCAAACCTACTGCATCTATCCTCTATGCAGCAACAAATTAACCATCTCTTCCTTCTCGCACAACCTCTAGCTGCAGTAGCATCAATTTTATGAATAGGCTGCTATGGTCTGACCTTGCTAATACGTGCAGTTTAGCAGCTAGATTCTTGCTCTGAATCCTCAGATGAGCCATTTTCATGGCCTGCTAATAGGGCCTCAGCTGAGCCTTGTCCATTACTTGCCAACCAAGCATCAACAGCTAGGTCTATTAAGTTGTTAATTTGGGCTGTCCTACTTTTGTTGGATGTTACAATGATATAATCGAGCAATCTGTGTCCCTATTGTCTGTGGTCCATTTTGAGCTTTATTATTTTGCTCCTACAAACATTGCTTATTCTACAGTACTGTATAATTCTTACACGAATTACATTATATTCATATATTGCAAGATCACTATGTAAAAATCCCTTTCTTGCTAAATAGGTTTCTCATAACATTATTGAGGACCATATCAACTTATGGGGCACACTTTAAGCATTATAACAGTTCAAACAAAAGCTATCTTCATCTTTGAAAACAGAGGTCTTTCTTCTTCTCTTTGCTGGGGGCAGCAGGGATCTTCATCTCTCCTCTTTATTCAAACTTAAGGGATCACAACTGTTTCAACATCTGCTCATTTCAGCACAAATGCCTCTGCTCATATCTACAATTAAACCTATAATCTCTGTGTGCTGTAGGGAAACGAGTCTCTTCTCCACAGCTTAAAAAGAGAAATTTCAGTCCATGACTCTCCTCTTTCCCTCATCTGGGGCCTGACTCTTCCTTTTGTCTGGCCTTGGTGTTTTCATATTGTTTCTGTGCATATCTTCATCTTGGTTCTGTTCTTTCACTCAGGACAGAGAACAAAGTGTCTGCAAGTCTCATTCTGGGCAATGATAGAGTTAATATCTTGCTTAGGCAGTGGCTGGAGAAATTGGGATGGAGCATTTCAGACCAGCTGGGACTGGGATGGGATCGTAAGGGCCCAGCCAGAGAGCGGTGGGGGTTGTTCTGGCTGCATGGCTGTTTTCTGGTGTTTGCTGCATTCAATTCCAGCCGCAGGCAGATGGGTTTCCCTTCCCCTGCCCAGCAGTGAAGGGTGAGTCACTTGCCAGGACGGGCCCAGCTGTGTCTGCCCCAGGCTGCGCTGCCCAGGAGGGCCCGGCCGCCCGGAGCCGCTCTCCCGGTGGGAAAATGCCCCGCGGACCAGGGCAGGGCAGGGTTTGAATGTCAGCTCAGTGTTCTGCTGAGCCACGGGCTCCCTGGCTGTGCCAAGGGGAATCCAAGATCTTGGCAGCTGCGTGGGCCTCCCCTCCCCGTTTCTATTGGGGGCCCTGCTGAAAACGGGGCCCAGAGTCAGAGCCCAGCCCTGGCCCAGCCCCGGCCAGGCCTGTGGGCTGCGCGGAGGGGCCTGGCTGGTGTTACCTGTACTGAGGCCAAAAGCGAAAGAGAACTTTCTCAGCGTTTTTCCACCTTTACATGTGTGTTTCACAAAGAACTTTTCTCATTGGTGTAACGTGGGAATCCTTAAAATCAGAAGGTTTTGGGAAAGCTGCAATAAAGCAGGCCTCAGAGACAACAGAACTGCAATTAGAGCTAAGCAGAAAGCATAAGGCATGTCAGCAGAAAAGTTGTATGACGTAGAAAGCAAGGACAAATAGAGCAATGGTCTGTGTATTAACACTTGACTAGAATAACTCTCTAAGCTGCAGAAAAGTATATCTATCAAGATATTAGGAAGGTCTAAGCTTAATACTGGACCTCTGTGCATTGTATTTTAAGGCTTACATGTAGGTACTGTATTCAAAATAAGCAAGTATTATTTTAACCAAAGGTACATGAACTTATAGTGGTTGGATGAAACTACTGACATCATGCTTTTGCTTTTTGTGATTGGCCAAAAAACTTTCAAAGTGCATTGTAACATCACTATTCTCTGGCTGTTGCTGAGAGCATGAGCTTCTGGCATCTTCCTACTGTTCCAACCTTGTAGTGACACTGATGCTTGGGAGGAAAGAAAAAAAAATTAAGCAGCTTGAGAGACATTCCACAGCAATCCAGTCCCATTCATGAGTCTGTGCATAGACCCCTGGCCTGCCTTAGTGTAACAGTGTTTCAATATTAAAAATCAGACACCAATTGGTCCTTGTCAGGTCCATGGGAGGCTGCCCAGTTCCTGGCTGAGAAAAATTTCAGGGAATCTTTACAAACCATCACAGCAGCCTAGAAGTAACAGGGTGCTTGGGTGAGAGATGGTCTGATGGATTTGAACACATAGAAAGGATCCCAGCCAATGCATTGAACCCTAAGGGCAGATGCATCATTGGCCAGGGAAATGGTTGTGTTAAGACCTCAACCAATCACATGTGCTTATCTGGGACATTCAAACCCTCAATTAAGAAGAGTCCCAAACAATAAAGAAAGCTTTTATCATATGGATCACTGAGGGTTTGTGTGATCTCTGTCTCCCACCACAACCTGAATTGATGTAATAGGTGTGGTCAGTTGGAATGTTCAGTTAGGTGGTCAGTGGGATGTGGTCAATGGGGGTGGTCAGTGGGGATGTGGTCAGTGGTTTGGTCACTGGGATGTTGTCCGTGGGTTTGGTCAGTGAGTGAGGTCAGTGGGCCATGGTCATTGCAGTGGTCAGTGAGGTGTGGTTGGTGGGGGTTGCCAGTAAGTGTGGTCATTAAGGAGGGGAGTGAAGTGTGGTCAGTGGTTATGCTCATTGGAATGGGAAGTGAGTATGGCCAATAGATGTGGTCAGTGTTAAGTGGCTGGTGAAGTGTGGCCAGTGGGTGTGGCCAGTGGTTGTGGTCAATGGGGGTGTGGTCAGTTGGGTGGTCATTGGGGTGTGGTCAGTGGATGGGCTGAGTGGATATGTTCAGTGGGTGTGCTCAGTGGAGGTATGGTCATTTGGGTGGTAAGTGGGATGTACTCAGTGGGTGTGGTTAGTGGGGTGTGAGCATTTTGGCAATGGGTGCAGCCAGTCTGTGTGGTCAGTGGTTTATGGCCAGTGTTTGTGGTCAGTGGTGGTGAGGTCAGTTGGGTTCTCATGGGTGTGGTCAGTGGGTGTGACCAGTGGGTGTTGTCATTGTGTGTGGGCAGTGGGATGTGATCAGTAGCTATAGTCAGTGGATGTGGTCAGTTGGGAGGTCAGTGGGGCTTGGTAACTGGGTGTGGTCAGTTGGGTAGTGAGTTGGTGTGGCCATGGGTAGTGGCCAACGGGTGCAGTCTGTGGCAGTGATCAGTGGGTTGTGGTCAAAGAGTGTGGTCATTAAGGGCAGCCTGCAGGGTAGTCAGTGGTTGTGGTCAGTGGTAGAGTGGTCAGAGGATGTTATCAGTGGGGATGGTCAGTGGGAGGTGGACAGTGGTGTGTGGGACAAGGGTATGGTCAGTGGATTGTGGTCAGTGGGTGTGGACAGTGGGGGTGGTCAGTGCTGGAAATGTTGGAAGTGGGATGTGGTCAGTGGCTGTGGTCCATGGTAGTGTGGTCAGTTGGGTTGTCACTGGGGGTGGTGAGCGCAGGTGGTCAGAGGGAGTGTGATAAGCAGTTCTAGCCAGAGAATTTGGTCAGATAGGTTGCCATTGGATTGTGGTCAGTGGGTATGGTCAGTGGCTGTGGTCAGTGAATGTGGTCAATTCGGTAGCTGGGTTGGGGTGGTCAGTTGGGTGGTCAGGGGATGTGGTTGTTGGTGCAGTCAGTGAAGGTATGGTCAGTTTGTCAGTGGAGTGTGGTCAGTAGGTGTGGCCAGTGGGGTGTGGGTATTGGTTTCTTGGATATGGGTGTGCTCAGTGGTTATGTTCAGTTGGGGTATGGTCAGTTTTGGGGTCATTGGGGTGTGGTCCATTGGTGTGTTCAGTGAGATGTGCTCAGTGGAGGTATGGTCATTAGGGCAGTGAGTAGCATGTGGCCAGTGCCTATAGTCAGTGGGTGTGGCCAGTGAGTGTGGTCAGTGGGTGCAGTCAGTGGGTGTGGTCAGTGAGAGAACTCGGTGGGATGTGGTCAGTGGGTGTGGGCATTGGTGTCTTGGCAAGGGATGTGGTCAGTGGGTGCAGTCAGTTGTTGTGCTCAATAGGTGTGGTCACTGGCTGTGGTCAATGGGTGTGGTCACTGGTTGTGGTCAGTGGGTATGGTTAGTGGGCTATGGTCATTGAGGCGTGGTATGCAGAGGTGGTCTGTGAGTGTGTTTACTGGGCGTGGTAAATGGTTGCTGTCAGTATGGGAGCTCAGTGAGGTCTGATAAGTGGATGTTGCCATATGGAGTAGTCAGTGGCATGGTCAGTGGGAGTGGTCAGTAGGAGGTGGTCAATGGTTTTGGTCAGTGGCAGTGTGGTCAGTTGGCTGTGGGCTGTGGGTGTGGTCTGTGGGGTGTGATCAGTAGGATGTGGTCAGTTGGTTGCAGTCAGTGGGGGTGGTCATTTGGTACACTGAGTGTGGTCAGTGGGGTGTGGTCAGTGGGGTGTGGTCAGTTGGTGCAGCGCTTAGTGGTTGTCATAAGGAAGGTGCTTGGCCAAGGCAAAGGGAGGCTCCCTGTGTGCCCTGCTCCCCTCTCCCTGAGCTCCTGAGAGCTCTGCAGCCCCTGCTGCCATCCCATCTGCCCAGGCCAGCACAACAGCCCCAGCCTTGAGGCCCTCCTGAGCTGCTCCTGCTCCAGGCCCAGGGCCCATCCCAGAGCTGGAGCAGCCACAAAGCTGTGCCAATTTCTGCTCATTCCTGCTCTGATGAGGATGGAACCTCAGCCACTTGGAGGCTGTTGATGAATTTTACTTTTCCAGAGGCCTCTTCTTTCTTGAGCTCCTCAGTTCAAGAATTCAGTGACAAAGGTTCATAAACATTTGTTGAAAACACCAGAACAAAAAAAGCCCCTGGGAATTATTTCAGTTCTCAATTCTTCTGTGGTTAATTAGAAAGATTTCAGAAGTGTATTCCAATTAAATATACTATATTGAAAACAATGCAGAGAGAACAGTTTTGTCCTGTTGTCTTTTCCTGTTTATAGATTGATATCAGACATGCCCAACTGATATTAACTCCCAGCACCTTCTAATGCAGTCTGAACTGATATGAAAATCAAGACCCTTCATGAGTGACTTGACAATTGGTCAGATTTTCTTCCCACACCCTTGCCACCATTTCCCTCATCCCACCCCTAGAACTTTTATGGATCAGGGACAGAGTTGCCACCAGGAGCAGGGCAGTGATTCTTCCCCTGTGTTCAGCACTGGTTGGACAGGACTCAAATGCTGCGTCCAATTGTTGGCCCCCAATTTAGGAAGAACATGGAGGGGCTGAGCGTGTCCAGAGAAGGGTAGCAAAGCTGGTGAGGGGTATGGAGAACAAGTACTATGAGGAGCAGCTGAGAGAGCTGGGGATGTTTATCCTGGAGAAGAGGAGGCTTGGGGAGACCTCATCCCTCTCTACAGCTCCCTCACCGGAGAGTGCAGCCAGCGGGACTCAGGCTCTTTTCCCAAGGAACAGAAACAGGAGAGGAGGACACAGCCTTAGGCTGCACCAGGGGAGGTTTAGGCTGGACATTAGGAAATATTCTTTACTAAGAGGGTGATTGGGCATTGCATTGAACTGCCCAGGGAGGTGGGTGAGTCACTGTACCTGGAGGTGTTTCAGGATAGACTGGCTATGGCACTGAGTGCCACGGTCTGGGTAACAAGGTGTTGTTGGGTCACAGGTTGGACTTGATGCTTTCCAAGGTCTTTTCCAGCCTGGCTGATTCTGTGATGATTGTGACACTGCAGGGCCGTGGGGAAGCAAGGGGACATTGTGACACTGCAGGGCATCATAAAACTGAGAGGACCAGAGTGACACTGTGTACAACATGACACCACAGAGCCAAGGGGCCACTATGACACTGTGGGGCTACATGGAAGCAAGGAATCCATTGTGACACTCTGGGTCCTGTGGAACCACAGAGGCCACTGTGACACTGCAGGGCCTTGTGGAACCAAGGGGCCATTGTGACACTGTGGAACCAAGGAGAGCCTTGTGGGAGCCTGGGGCCAATGGAATCAAGGGGCCATTGTTCCACTGAAAGGACTCTTGGAAGTGAGGGAAAAATTGTGAGACTGTGGTGCCCCATGGAACCAAGGGTCCCTATGACACTGCAGGATCTTGTGTAATCAGGGCTTCATTGTGATACTGCAGCACCAAGGAATTCATGGTGGCACTCAGAGGCCTCATGGAACCAAGAGGCCACTGAGACACTGCAGGGCCTTGTGGGGCCATGCAGAGCATTGTGACAGAGCAGGACCTTGTGTAATGATGGGACCACTGTGGCACTGCAGGGCCCATGAAACCAATGGGCCAGTGTTGCTCCTCAGGGATTCCTGGAATGAAGGAAACATGTTTGACACTGTGGTGCCCATTTGGGACCAAGAGGGCATTGTGATGCTATGGAGCCAAGGAGAGCATTCCTGCACTGTGAGACCTCATGGAACCAAGGATCCACTGTGGCACTGCAAACCCTCAGGGCACCAAGGACTTTTTGACACTAAGAGGTTCAATGGAACCAAGGTGACTTTGTGTCATTGTGAGACCGCATGGAATCATGGAGACCATTGTTACCCTGAGGCCTTAAAGGTACACTGGTGTGGACACCATGTGTGGATCTACTGAAGGCAGGAGGGTTCTGCAGAGGGACCTGTACACGCTTGATCCAAGGCCCAAATCCAACAAAGTGAGGTTTAACAACAGCAAGTGCTGCACTATCACCACACCACCTCATACAGTGCTACAGGCTAGAAATAGAGTGTCTGGAAAGAGGAGAGGTAGAAAAGAACCTGGGATCAATGATGGACAGCAGGCTGTAAATGAGCCAACAGTGTGCCCAGGTGGCCAAGAAGGCCAGAGGCTACTGGCCTGGATCAGGGATGGTGTGGCCAACAGAACCAGGGCAGTGATTCTTCCGCTGTATTCAGATTTGGTTGAGCAGCACCTCAGTGCTCTGTAAAGTTCTGGATGTCCCAGCTTGGGAAGGACATGGAGGGGCTGGAGCATGTCCAGAAAAGGGCAACAAGGGTGATGAGGTGTCTGGAACACAGGTCCTTTGAGGAGTGGTTGAGGGAGCTGAGGATGTTTATCCTGAAGAAGAGGAGGCTCAGGGGAGACAACATGGTTTCAGGGCACAGGTTGAACTTTGATGATCTCCAAGATCTTTTCCAGCCCTGCTAAATTCTGTGATTCTCTGAAACCACCCCTGAAGCAGTTGCAAGATATGCCCAGGCCTCCTCTTCAGAACGTCCAGCAGCCCAGGTCCCTCAGCTTCTCCACACATCCCCAAAGCCCATGCTGTCAGTCCTGCAGAGCCTCTCCAGCCCCTCCTCACTGCCCTCAACAGGGAGCCCCACACCCAGACACAGCAGCCCAGATGTGCCCCCCCGGCCTGTGATGCCTCTGGCAAGGGAGCAGCACGAGGCACTGCAGGAGCCTGCAGACAATTCCTGAAGCACTTGTAGGATGATCCTGCTCCCCAAGGGATGTTCCCATGATGCCAGCTCAGATACTGAAATGGGAAGTGCAGCCATAGAGTAATGGTAAAATAGGGATGGGCACTTTGCAGGGGAGGGGACATGGATGGGCAAGAGGTATAAATGTGGATCAGGAAAGAAGAAAGAAAGGAAAAGTGAAGCAGAGGAAATGCTCAGGGCTGTGTTGGGGTGGCTACAAGGCAGCTGTGGTTCTGAGCAACAATGTCTGCAGTGGGACTGGAGACTCATAGCTCATGGGAAGAAACTTTCTGGCTGACTGCAGAGGCCACGACAAACCTGAGTGGTTTCCCTCCCATCCCCAGCCCTTGCTGGCCCCAGGGGCTCATGGCATTTGTGCTCACTCAGCTCCATCTCCCCACAGCAGCACCATGAGGGTGCTGATGCCTGCTCTGTGCAGTGCAAACAGGGGCTCCTGAGCCAGTGCTGCCGTGTCTGTGCCTGCAAGGATGTGGCACCTGTGTGAGCTGGGGGAGAGGCCAGGGCTGCAGAGGGGGGATGTTGTTGGCAGGTGCATGAGGACGCTCTGGGACGCTGTCCTGGGCTGTCCAGTGCAGTGGGGATGGACCAGCCCCTGCTCTGCTGCTCCTTGCCAGAGTCTTCCCCTTGCAGGGACCTTGCAGAGCACCAGCCATGCTATTTGCCCTCAGCCTGCCCCTGGCCAGCCTGGGGCTGCTCACAGGGGTTTTCTCTGCTCAGCATTGGCCTGGCCAAGTGTTGTGGAGAGAGCCTGGCCAAGGAGCCTGGAGCCCCCAGGCCCTGCCCTGAGGCGTCAGTGCTGGCCCAGCAGTGCCCATGGCCTGTCCCTGCTGCAGCTCCGGTGCTGCCACCCCCAGGGCTGTGCCCAGCCCTGAGAGCACTCAGGCCCTGCAGCAACACGAGGGTCAGGAGGGCAGTGGGGCTGTGGCACGAGAGCAGCACTGGCAACACCAAGAGCTGCTGCTGCTGCTGGGCACAGCTGCTGTGCCAGCACTGATCTGCCCCAGCTCTGCACATAGACATTGCTGCTGCAGCTCCAGAGAAGGGAATAAAAGGACATCCCTGGAGAAAACTTTGCTGGGAGATCCTTTTTTTCCTTTAAAACCGCTTGTAGCACAAGCCCTCGTTGATACAGTCTGTGGCCACAGGGAAAGTGGAGAGAAACAAAAAGAGAAATGGCACAAACAATTAGGTTTCTTTATGGAAAATAATAAAGAAGTAGAACAAAAAAAAAAAAGCTCCAAAACCAAAACAACAAGTACTATGGAAAATTTCTTTTATTATAAATGATTTGCATAAATTTGCAAGCAGTTTAATGTTCCCGAAATCTTTCAGTCATCAGTGTCCACAGTGCAGCCTTGATCTCCTGGTTCCTCAGGCTGTAGATGAGGGGGTTCAAGGCAGGAGGCATCACTGAGTA
The DNA here is from genome assembly GCF_903797595.1 of Erithacus rubecula. NCBI lineage: Eukaryota > Metazoa > Chordata > Aves > Passeriformes > Muscicapidae > Erithacus > Erithacus rubecula. The sequence goes on along the minus strand of NW_027635773.1, from coordinate 14,433 downwards.
CAGAACTGACAGTGCCAGATCCAGGGATGGGGAGGAGATGGAGGGGGGCTTAAGGTAGGAAAATGCTGCGGTGCTGACAAACAGAGAGACCACGGCCAGGTGAGGGAGGCAGGTGGAAAAGGCTTTGTGCCGTCCCCGCTCAGAGGGGATCCTCAGGATAGCCCTGAAGATCTGCACATAGGAAAAAACAATGAACACAAAACAGGCAAAAGCTAAACAAACACTAACTGCAAAAAGCCCAAGCTCCCTGAGATAGAATTTGGAGCAGGAGAGCTTGAGGATCTGTGGAATTTCACAGAAGAACCCCCCCAATGCATTGCCCTGGCACAGGGGCAGGGAAAATGTATTGGCTGTGTGCAGCAGAGCATTGAGAAAGGCACTGGCCCAGGCAGCTGCTGCCATGTGGGCACAAGCTCTGCTGCCCAGGAGGGTCCCGTAGTGCAGGGGTTTGCAGATGGACATGTAGCGATCGTAGCACATGATGGTCAGGATATAATACTCTGCTGACATGAAAAAAAGAAAGCAGAATACCTGAGCAGTACATCCTGAGTAGGAGATGTTCCTGGTGTCCCAGAGGGAATTGTGCATGGCTTTGGGCACAGTGGAGCAGATGCAGCCCAGGTCAGTGAGGGCCAGGTTGAGCAGGAAGAAGAACATGGGGGTGTGCAGGTGGTGGCCGCAGGCTATGGCGCTGATGATGAGGCCGTTGGCCAGGAGGGCAGCCAGGAAGATGCCCAGGAAGAGGCAGAAGTGCAGGATCTGCAGCTGCAGCGTGTCTGCCAGTGCCAGCAGGAGGAAGTGGCTGATGGAGCTGCTGTTGGACATTTCCTCACTCGGGGCATTGTGGACTGTTGAAAGGAAACATTGACACAGTGGGACAGATTTCCGTGAGCCAATCCTATTCTATTTTTTTACACTGAATATTACTTCTCTTTTTTGGGGGAAATTTCATTTAGCTTCTTTTATTACTTTTGAATTCAGGTTTTTTCTGCTGAGTTATTGCCTCATCTTCAGCATTGCTTTCAGTCTGAACACTGGAGAGCACAGATGGAAAACGGGGCTCCCTGTACCCCAGTGCAGTCAGACTGCTGACTTCAAAAAGATGCCTTTGCTCTTTTCATGTCTCTCTATTTCAGGGTGAGGGTGCTTAAAACATGCTTAAAAATAAAGTGGATGTTTTGTAAGGTCCAATTTAAAAGTCACTTTTTTGAAACTCTTTTGTCTTTGCTGTGAAGCTGGAAAGGAAAGAGTATCTAAGGCTGGTCTGGCTCTCTGTGCCTGATGTTGTTCCTACTAGGAGCTGTTTCTCTCTGTCCAAGCCTTTTTCCTGCCAGTGCTGCCAGAGCCCAGCCCAGCCCTGAGGGCTTAGCTCTGCCCTGCACACCCCTCCCAGCACAGGGCACTGCCCAGGGGCATCTCCCTGCCAGCAGAACCTTAAGGGCAGCTCAGACAAACTGTGATGCTGCAAGCCAAGGTGCTGCTGCTGCTGCTGCTGTCTGTAGGCAGAGGAGGGTGAGGAGGCACTTTGTGAGGGAGATCTGAGGCAGATCTGCTGATCCCTAGTGGGACAGTGCAGGAGTCTCAGTGACACAGACACACCTGACAGCCCCTTTCCCTTCCCTTGAGGAGAAAGCTGAGAGCAGCCCTGGCCATGCAGCACCATCTGCACAACAGGAGGAATCTGCCCTGATGGGAGTGGCTCCTTCCACCTCCAACTTCTCCCCACAGTCCATGGGGAGCTGCCAGGCAGGCTGAGAGCTGTCCCTGGCACGTGGCACATGCCCTGGGCTGGCCAAGAGCCCTGAGGGCTGCAGGAGCTGCTCTGCAGGAGAGCCCTGGGCAGCCCTGTCTGCAGCCCCAGCTTCACCCCTGCAGCTGTCCCTGGCAGCAGGAGCCGTCCTGTCCTGTCCCTCTGACAGTGCCCAGGGCAGCCCTGCTCTGCAGCACATCCTCCTCCTCTTTGTCTTTTGCCTCAGAGTATCTGGGAGTCTCCTCCTGACACATCCCCCAGGCTGTGGGCTGTGCTGGCTCCAGGAGATCCCTCCAGGAGCACAGGGGACATTGCCCTGCACCCACAGACTCACTATGCCCAGGACTGTGAAGATGTTTCTCCAAGTGAAGTCTCAGCTCAATGTCTTCCCAGTCCTGATTGCCTTTAGCCTGTCTGTGCCTGGCTCCTGTTCCCTCAGTGCCTGCAGTCAGTGTCCTGAGCCCTGCTGGGCTGGGAGAGAAGCTGCTCCTCAGCAGAAATTACTTTTTCAAGCTTTTCTTGGTGGCCTGGAGCTCCCGCTGTGCCAGAAGCCCAGCCCAGCTCAGCAGCACAGACAGAGCACAAAGAGTTTTATGACCCCCTCAGGGCTTTGATGTTGTTTACATCAAACTCAGTCCCTGAGAAAGTGTTCGAAAAACTTCTCAAGAACTCAAAGACAGAGTAAAATCCAAAGTTTCTTGAAGTTTTAATGGATCCCACTGAGGGACACGACTGTGAAACTGTCCCCAGATTCCAGTTAGAGCCTAACACTGGAAGTAGTGATGAGAGATGACAACAAGCTAAGGAAATGTGTTTTAGATGCTGAGCAAATCTGGATGTGTTTCACGATTGCAAATGGCCAAGGCCTGAGCCCCATCCCCTGGCAAGGCAGATCCTGTCCCTCCCTCATTGCTCAGGGCTCTTCCCAGGCTTCTGGGCTCTGGGGATGTGCAATGCCAAGGGCAGGACCATGGGGCAGCCCCTGCCAGGCTGCTGAGCAGGGACAGGAGGCAATGAGGCCCCAGCACAGCAAGGCTCACTTGTCCCCTGCTGGCCTCAGGCCCAGGGCCAGCAGCCATGGCCCAAGTGCTGCAGCAGTTGGCTCTGGCAGGGCCTTTCAGCTGCTGCCCAGCCCTGTGCCCTCTGCAGCCCAGGCTGTCCAACGGTGTCCATGCCCTGCCCTCTGTCCCTGCAGGCTGTCGTCATCCCCTGGCTGCCCCACCTTGCTGCCCCTTCCTTTGCTGACAGCTCTGCATCCTGCCTGCCTCTGCCTGGACACACAAAGCCTTGGATGATTTTCTTTTGCTGTTTTCTAGTAGTTCAAAAGGATCCACCATCTCTGAAACCAGCCTTCAATCCCCCACAGGGCTCTCCTCTGCTGTCTTCAGTCTCCATCCCACTGAGCACGGAGCTCCTTTGTCCCTTTACATTATTCATGTGCTTGAGTTCTCCAAATACCACTTTGGGAGATCTCTGGGCCCTCTCCAATATGTTGGGAAATCAAAACTTTCAGCTCGTAGTCTAAGAAAAGCACCAGAGGAACAAGACCAGCCAGATCTCTCTGTTCTGTTTATTTTTTTTCCGGGAGCAATCCTAGGCGTGATAGAATTTGGGAGGCTAAATCCGAATTTTGGCCCTGGCCCCCAGACGAGAAGGGCAGTTATTTTCCATAGGAAGGAAGGAACGGAGCCCCAGTGTTTGGTGGCAAATGAAACACAGCCTGCAGGAGGCCAAGGCCAGCCAGAGCTGTCTGTCCTGGCAGATTCTGGCTGGGACAGCCTTTCTATACAGGGAACTTTATAGACGGAGTACCAATTTCAGCCATGAGCACCTGGAAAGAGGAATGGTTCTTTGCTCAAGGAAGGAAAGCACAGGGCACCAGTGCTCCAAGAGCTGATGAGAAGAATCCCTCAACTCGACAGGATCAGTCAAACTCTCCAGGTGGCCCCCGGGAGGACCAGAGCAGCCAGATCTGTTCCATGTCCTCTTGGTTCCACGGGGCTCCACAGTGTCACAATGTTCTCCATGGTTCCAGAGGCCTGGCAATGCCACAGTGTTCTCCATGGATCCATGGTACCCTGAAGGATCACAGCAGCTCTTTGGCTGCATGAGGCCCTGTAATGCAGCAATGGCCTCTTGGTTCCATAAAGCCCTGCTGCTTCACACTGGCCCCTTGGAACCGTACGGCCCAGCAGAGCCACAGTGATGTCCTTGGTGTCACTTGGTGCCACCCCTGAATTTCAGAAGGCCCCACAGTGCAACAATGGTCTCCGTGGTTCCATGAGGTCCCTCAGTTTCACCATGGTCTCTACAGGAGAGCAATGGAGCCTCAGTGTTTCAGGGACTGATGAGCTGCAGCCACCAGAGGCCAAGGCCAGAAATACCTGTCTGTCCAGGAAGGTTTGTCTGGGAGCAGCTTTTGGATATTTGAAGTTTTGGATGTTGAATCCAAATTTTTCCATAGAAACAAAATCATTGAGCCTGCTGTTTGGAAGGCAGGTGAGAGCCAGCCCTCAGGAGGCCAAGGCCAGCCAGACCTGTCTGTAATGGCAGGAGAATGTGTAGGAGAAATCTTTGGATATAGGATTTTGGAGGTGGAATCCTAATTTTGGCCATAAGCACCTGGAGAAGAAGGATGATTCTTTTCCATAGGAAGGGAAGCATGGAACCCCAGTGTTTTAGGGCAGAATACACATGGCCACAATAGGCAAAGACCATCCAAAGCAACCTGTCCAGGTAGCTTTTTTTCTGGGAGAAACTCTTGTGAATAAGGAATTTCAGGAGGAAATGGTCCATATTTGGCCATGGGTGCCTGTGAAGGAGGGACAGTTAATTTCTATAGTAAAGAAAGCACTGAGCCCTAGTGTTTGAAGGCAGGTGAGAGCCAGTCCTCAGGAACACAAGGGCAGCCAGACCTGTTGGAAATGACAGCTTTTGTCTGGGAAGAATCCCTGCATATTGGCAATTTTGGAGGGGGAATCCCACTTTGGCCATGGATGCTTGAATGAGAAGAGAGGCTCTTTTCCATTTGAAGGAAAGCCCAGAGCCCAAGTGTTTCAGAGGCACATGACAAGAGCATGGCAATGGGCATGCCCAGGGCAGTTGCACCAGTCAGCCCAAGCCAACCAGATCTGTCACCTGTTCCCTTGGATCCATGGGGCCCTGCAGGGTCACAATGGTTGTGTCATATTGGATCCTTGGTTCCATGAGGCTCGGCTGTGTCATGTTGGCCTCTTGTTTCCGTGAGGCTCCACAGTGTCACAATGGTCCCTTACTCTTTTGAGGCCTTGCAGTGTCACAGGAGTCTCCTTGGTGCCACAGTATCACAATGGACCCTTGGTTCCATGGGGGTCACAATGGCAGAGGAACTTCCTTGGTTCCATAAGGCCCTGCAGATTCAATGAGGCATCAAAGCGTCATCATGGCTTCCAGGATTCCATGAGACCCCGCAATGTCACAATGGACCTTTGGTTCCATGGGACCATGCACTGCTACATGAATCCTTAGTTCCATGGGGCCCTGCAGTGTCACAATGGACTCCTTGGTTCCATGAAACTACAAAGTGTCAAAGTGGCCCCTTGGTTCAGTGAGGACTGTGAGGCCTTAAGATTTTAATCTTTGTATTTCTCAAATCCTGTACTGAATTAATGAATACCTCGAAACTCCATATAAAGTCTTAGCTAGCTGTCTTCACATTTTGGTCAAATAAAACAATTCCTCTGAAACTCAAGGATGCCCTACAACCTCAGGCTCTGAAAAGTAGAAACAAGTGAATTGGGAGGGAGCAAACTGGGGGAATAGGACTTCATTATCTGAAGCTGTAATTGGAAGATAAACCCTGATATGTCAATGGACCAAGCTTATATGTTTTTGAAAAACTTGTCACCACCATCCATCTTGAATGCAGCCTCTGGGAGGCTTCTGACTGCCTAAGGTGTATGTATTGAAGGCCTTTAACAAATACCCACTTTATTCTCTTCTCCTTGTCTAGCCTCTGTTCTAGGTAGCCATTCCAATGCATTGTCTGTAGTGTCACAATTGTCTCCATTATTCCATAAGGCCCTGTGTTGCCATGAGAAAGATTAGGGAGTGGCGAAAAAAACAGCAACAAGACACTGTCTTGCTTGGTGCAGAAAAGAGCAAGAAAGAGCAATTTATTGAAAGAAACCATTGCCTTAATAAGGCAGTTCGTGCAAAACAAAAATTGAGACAAATCATTGGTCAGAGAAGGAGACACCTCTTGTCCCTGACTTTCTCAGGGACCTTGCAGGTGTTTATCTCTGTTATGATTCTTTCTTTTGTGTTTACAGTAAAGAAGAAACCTCTAGCTTGGGAAAAATCCTAGCTGAGGCTAAGAAAGTTTCATGGCTTGAGAAAAAGGCCTAGCTAAAATGTGCCTAGGCCTTCAGCAGTATCCACAATCTCCCCTTTTAGTTTTTAAAAAAGAAAAGAAAGAAAAGTGTTTGTAATCCTCCACAGGGCCCTTTGTCAAAGGAGAACAAACACCACTCCTCAGGAGATTTGTGCCTACCTGGAGTGCCTAGGGAACTCTTCATACCTGGTGCTTTTAACAACCTTAATTCTAAAACTTAATTCTAATTACAATAACAAAACCCATCACCATTCATCAAACTTATCAAACAGTCAAAAATCCACCACTAAGTTATTATTCTAACACAACAATGAAAACTATGTCAACAGTTCCAACACAAACAGATGAATGTACATTCTGTGATTGAAGAGGGATCATCTGGTCAGTGTTTTCATCTGGTTAGTGTGTGGTGAGCTGGTCAGCATGTGAAAGCTGAGCTGTGATCACACTCTGCCCCTGGTGCAGGTCAGGGCAGACACCTTGATGGTCAGTAGCAAAGACCCAGGCATGTCTCACCTGAAGCCTGAAATGAGGAAAAGGTGATTCACAATAACTGGATTGGTTTGATCTTTTCTTTCACTTTTTCCAATTTCGCTCTCCTACAATAGGAACAGCATCAGGCACAGGCACAGGCACAGGAAGAGCCTGAGCCTCTCTCATTTGGATATCATCATTGCAAGTTTTCAGCTCTTCCCTTAGAACAAGGGAATAGAGCTCAGAAACATCTGCCCCAGCGCTCCCTCCTCCCATGCCCACTGCAGGAATGAAACCAGCCCCTGCTGCTCCCCCTTTGAAGTGAGGACAAAGCCATCGTTGCTGTCAGCACAGGGTGGGAGCGGTGAAGCAGCTGGAAATGCCGATGGGAGGGGTCCGTTCGTGGGGTCCAGCGCTGGGCTCAGCACCGCTCCCGGGTGAACGAATGGAGAAACTGAGGGAAGAAGAGAAGGCAGCCCCACCTCTGCTGAGGCAGAGAAGGGCAGCCCAGACCCTGCTCGGGCGGGCAGGTCGGTCTCCAGCACCGGAGAGGAGGGAGGCGCCGGCAGCAGCTCCTTCTCTGGGGTGGCTGGTGCCGACGGCTCCTCTCAGCAGGCGGGTCACGGTCAGACGGCACCGGGGACGGACGGTCCAGCACCACCCGCACCTTTTCAGGGGGAGGCTCTGCCCCGGCAGGCGGATCGAGCGGCGGCACCGGCACGGTGGAGGGGCCGGCTGACGGCACCTCCTTCTCGGCAGCGAGCGGCCCCACAAGGGCGGGGGCCGCCCCCCCCAGGCAGCGCTGGCTGCACGGGGGCTGCTCCAGCCGGGGCCGCTCCGAGCCGTCAGCGCCCAGCGCCGTCAGCGTGGCAGGACACGCCTGCTGCCCTGGCCTGGGGCGGGCCCGCAGGCGGCAAGGGGCTCGGCCCCGCGGCCGGGCCGCCCGCGATCTGCGGCGGTTCCGCGGGGGTGGTCGCGTAGGGCAGCAGTGCCGCACGCAGGGCCGTCGCTTGCCCTGACACGGCCGCGAGTAACAATTGCTCCACCGCACCAGGCGGAATAGCTGCGTTAGCACTGTGCCTGATCCAGAGCCTGTCTCTCCCCCCTCGCCCGTGTCCATTAATCTCTAACTAATGGTCACCCAGGCGTGCACCAGAGGGGAAAGTGAGACATCCCCTCCCCGAAGGGCCTTAAGCAATCGGTCTCCCAACTCTCCCCAAGCCTTTCAAGAAAAAGCCATTTCTTGGTCCTGGCGTAGGAGGGGAAGGGAACAGTACCTTTCTTGGATGGGGGAGAAAAACAGTCGAGACGCTGCTCGCAGCTTTCGCTGTCCAGGCTCGTCGGCGCTCGGCTCCGCACGACTCCGCGCTGCAGGGACTCCCGCTCCGCCGCCACTCAGCAGTTCAAAGAGCGGTTCCGATCGCGCTCACTCGGTGGGAGAGGAGAAAAGCCGACGATTTCTGCGGGTTTCCCATCCTGCCATAGTCAGGGGTGTCTCCGCCGTGTCCCAGAGGGCTCTCGACTCCGGCCGCGATCCCGGCTCTGGTCCTGGCCCCAGGTTCGCAGCCCTGGTTTTCTGGGTTTCAGTCTGCTCGGTGCAGCTCTGGCCACAAACCCCAGCACGGGCCGCACCCCGGTTAGGACAGGCCTCCAGGGTCCGTCCCGGTTTTTGCAGGCTGTCAGCTCCGAGTTTTCCCGGTGCTGTTGGTCGGTCAGAGATCGCTTAGGGCAATCCCAATCCACTCCGGGGCTCCCGCCTTCTCCCCCCCCGGCTCTGCCGGGGATCCCCAGGACCGATATCGCCCCCTCCCCGCCGATACCGGACGATCAACACGTCAGAACCACCAAAATCCCTGCACGGGCATTTCCGGCTCGGCTTTGGGCTCCTGAAAGATCCAAACATCCCCTGAAACGAAAAATAAAACCCTCCCGGAGCCCCCCATGATGGATTTGGGGCGAGCTCCCCCTCCCCGCTCACCTGCGGGATTTTGGGGGGTGATGGTGCCGGACCCGGGGAAGCTGCGACGTGATCGAACGGGAGAGAAAGCGCGTGGTTCCAAAATCGCTCCTCCTCTTCCTGCCGCTCCTCCTGTGTCCCTTCTCTTCCTCCCGCTGCTTCTCTTCCGTCTCTTCCCGCTTTTCCTCTTCCTGCCGCTCCTCCTCCTCTCCCAGCGCAGCCAGAGCCGCTGGAACTGGGGTGCCCAACGCCCTGAGCAACCCCCAGGTCCCCCCCAGGACCCCTCAAATCCCTGGAACCGAGCGTCCCCCGCATCCCCTGGAAGATCCCCCCGTGTCCCCAACCAGGTCGTTATTTCACATCTCTATTTTTACCTTTATTTTAGGTGTTTGGGAAGGACAAAGAGAAATGCAGAGAAAATCCAGGCCACGGGGAGGATGTGCAGCCCCCAGCCAGGTGTCTTCCCAACACGGATCAGCAGCACCAGGGCTCAGGGGGGCTCTGCCCACCGGGGGTCCCTGGGGATCATCCAGCGCGGATCCTGCCATGGGGATGGAGCTGCAGCAGGGCACTGTCTTGGTTTGACAGACAGGTGTCTGCTGAGGAGCTCTGGAGCTTCTCTTGAAACGGAAAATGGAAACTCCTTCCCTCTAAATTAACATGACTTGGAAATTAAGGAGCTCCCTGGCAAAGATAGGGGATTTAGAACACCAGTTTTTCACTGGGAAAATGAAAATAAAAACATAGTAATAGAAAGACCAAGACACTGGCAAGGTCAGAATGCAGCCTGTAACCCTGTTGCTCAGAGTGTTGGTTACAGTCTGAATAATGGTACCTATAGTATTCTTGGAGGGACAGATGTGGTTTTGTTGAAGCAATTATTTTGGAGAAGGGTGTAGTTACTTTTTTAACATCTAGTGGCCTGGTCTTCTGGGAATTTAGTGGGAAAGGTTGCTCTGATGTTTCAAATTTCAGATTTTATTTAGGTAGGAAATGCTTGGCTTTTCTCCTTGGCTGGGGCATCTGCCGTAAGGTATAACTCCATGTGGGGAGGAGTTGTGAGGGATGGGTCATGGAAGAGATAAGGAGCCCTGCTCCACCTGGTTTCAGCAGATGCTGATAGAATGTATACTTCTGCTTGCATCTTGCATTGCAACTTAAGACATGATCTACTCCTTATTCTATTACCATCTCCATCCTACCTTAATTAATATCTTCTTTCAACTTTGTTCTGTATTTTTATTCACAGTGAAACTTTACACACAGTTCTCACTTAAGATTAGGTTTTTCTGTGGTACTCAATGGGTTTCTTCATCTTTCTTCATTACCTACTAAGTGTAACTAGGTTTTTGAGCAAAACCAATTGTACGGATTTGTTTGCCTTTGCTTGAGGTGGGCCTAATCTAAACAGTCTTAAAATACCTTTTTTTGTTTAATAGAGCTACTTTTTCCCCATCCACTGTGTGCAAGGCTTCAGACTGGGCAGGACTTGCTTGAGTGATGGACTCTCAGGTGTTGGCTATTTAGGTGGCTTTTGTTAAGTTCATTTCTCAATTTTTGGATGTTTCCCTGCCAAGTGCCTTTAGGGTGATTTTAAGTAGTCTGTTGTACAGTTCAACTTTCCTGGCAGCTGGTGTGTGACAAGGGATATGATCTATTTATTCAATATCCTGGTTTTTGGCTGAGGTGTTTCTAAGGCTGTTCTTGAAATGGGTCCTGTTGTCTGACGATTATCTCAGGGGTGCTGTGTCTTTATAGGACTTGCTTTTTTGGGCTTCAGACGGTGTTTTGAGTAGTAGTGTGAGGTACAGGGTAGGTTTCTAATGATCTAGTGGTGGCTTGTACAATTGTGCTCACGTAGCACTTGCCTTAGGGGGTTTGAGGCAGTGTGATGTAGTAAATTTGCTGGGCTTCCTTATACTTATATTTGGAATACTGCCCCCCATATTAGAGAGGCTTTATCGGCTTGGCTTGCTTGATTTTAGCACGTCTTACTTAGGTTACACTTACATGTGTACTTGATTCACCTTCTCCTTCAGTAGCTTGTGTGACTCGTCGTGTGGGGCTCCCTGTGGCCACTTTCCACTTGTGGTTCATCTCAACCATGAGACAGAAACTGTCAGTGACAAGAGCACAGCGTGTTTCTTGTGCTGCTAGTTGGTTGTATGGTGGAGCTTTTTAGCCTGGATTACTTGTTTCTGCTCCTTTTTGTTAGTGAGACTTAAGTTTTTATCTGAAGGACACGGGCCTGGGACCTCAGGTACTTAGGCCACGCTGGGGGTGGGTGACAGGAACACAGGACGAGAGACAGGGGCACATGGAAGGGGACTGAGACACACAGAGGGGTGACAGGGAACCATGGTGGAGGATGGGGACAGAGGGGAGGGGACACAATGCTACCAGGACACACAGCAGGGGACAATGTCACCACACCTGTGGGGACACTGCCACTAGGACACCTCTAGTGACACCCTGCGTGGCACTGATCCTTGCCCTGTCCCCCAGGGGTCCCCTGAACGTGGTGGCCCTGGGACACCCTGGTGGCTGTCACTTGCTTCCCCACTGCTTTCACCAGCTGAACAAGCCCTGACAACAACTTGTCAACAACCCTCCCACCCTGGTGGGTGGTGACATTTGGCTGGGATATTGCAGTAGTGACAGTGGGGATGTGGTGCATTGGGCAACCATCTTAGCCATGGCTGAGATGAGGTGCAGGTGACACTGTGGTGGCACAGGTTGTGGCATTGATGCTGTTGCAGTTCATGTCCCCACCCATGTCCACATCCCCTTATGTCCACAGCTAGGCTTGTGTCTCCATCCATGTCTATGTCCCCATGAAAGGCTGTGCCCCCTCATGTCCCCATCCATGACCTCACCTGTGTCATTGTCTACCACATCTCCCCATCCATGCATTACTTCAACATCTTTATTTTTACTCTAATTTCAGGACTTTCAAAGGGATGAACAAAATCCTTTTTGTTTCAAGGCCAAAACAAAAAGATTTACGTGTCCCTGCTGGCAGAGCATCCACATGCTTGGCTGGGTGGGAAGAACCCTTTCTGGAGGGGTTTCCACCCCACTGTCTCCAAAATCATGGGATTTGCCCCAGTCTGTTCCCATTTGGATGTGGAAGATGTGCATTGGCCAGAGAGGATTAAAACGATGGTTTTTTATTGGAGAAGACCTCCAAGGCCACCCAGTGTTGCTTGATGCCACCACAAGATGCAACAAATGATATTTTTCTGGGGTCAGAAGTCGACAAATGTGTTCTCCACAATGGATTTGTGATGTTGGTCTGTGGATGTATCCAGGTACCCAAGGGAAGCCAGGAGAATGTGGAGCCCCCCCAGCCAGGTGTCTTCCCAACACAGATCACTGGGGCTCTGCCCACTGGGAGACACTGGGATCATCCAGCACGGATCCTGTAACGGAGAACGGAGCTGGAGCGGCACATGAAGCTCTTCCCACATTCAAGGCACTCACAGGGCTTCCCTTAGTGGTACCTCCGTTGGTGTGTGGTCAAGTGTGAGCTCTGTGAGAAGCTCTTCCCACACTCAGAACACTCATAGGGCCTCTCCCCAGTGTGGATACGCAGGTGGGAGACAAGGCAGCAGTTGTATTTGAAGCCCTTCCCACAGCTGGGGCAGCGGAAGGGCCTCTCCTCTGTGTGAATGCGCTGATGCCTGAGGAGATTGGAGCTGGTCTCAAACCTCATCCTGCATTTGTCACACTCGTAGGGCCTCTCCCCAGTGTGGATCATCTGGTGGTGGATCAGTTTGTATCTTGTACTGAAGCCCTTCCCACACGCTCCACACTCGTAGGACTGTTCCCCCACATGGACTCTGCAGTGGCAGATCAGGGAGGATCTCTTGCTGAAGCTCTTCCCACAATTCGAACACTCGTGGGGCTTCTTCTCATCATGATGCTGCTCATGGACCCCAAACTCTGAGCTCTGGCTGCAGCTCTGCGCACTTCTCTGGCCCAGGTTGGATCTTTCCTCCTCAGATACCCAAGATCTGTGTTTGCAGCCCACCCTCGTGAGGGATCTCCGGGCCTTTTCCTCCTCATTGGGTTCCTGTGCTGTGGAGCCACTCCAAATGGCCTCTTCCACGGTGTTCTGGAAACAGCGATTTTTGGAGGAGTTTCTACCCACTGTCTCCAAAGTCATGGGATTTCCCCCAATCTCTTCCCAATTGGGTGTGGAAGATGCACATGGGCCAGAGAGCATTATAACAATGGATTTATGTTGGAGAAGACCTCCAAGGCAGGTGCCTGTGCAGGCGCTGCCGCAGCAGGGCGGCCGGCAGGTAGGGCGTGAGGAACAGCACCTGGCTCAGGGCCCTCTGTGGGGACAAGAGAGCACCTGGGACATGCCCAGCCCCTCCCAAAACAGCCTGGGAGCCCTTCAGGTACTTCCACCAAGCCTGGTAGCACCTGAAGGGTTCCAGGGATGGGGAAATCCCTCTCCCACCTGCTGCCTTCACACCTGCACAGGTGGAAATTGCTGCTCCAAACCCTCCCTGGGGTCATTCACACCCTCCAGGTGTTGGGGGGCACAGCTGGAGGCAGCACTGCAGGTGGGGTCTTACCTGAGCCCCCCTCAGCTGCTGCCACAGTGTGGGGATGGGCCCAGGGCTTCTCTGCAGCTTTTTACCTGCACCTGGGCTGGTTTGGGGCTCACCTGGGCTGAGCTGAACTCACCACATGATCCACACGGAGCCTGTTGAGCGCCAGCACAGAGCCAGAGAACAAAGCCCTGAGAGCCAAGAGCTGGGCCAGCTGGGGCTGGGCACCCCCCTGCACCTGGGGACAGCCAGCAGGGCAGGTGACAGCCCTGGCAGGGGACAGCAGCTCCCACTGCCCTCGGGGGTGGGGAGGGGCACAGAGCTGAGGGGGGTGATGCTGGGGGCACACACCTGGGCACACACCTGGGCAGGGCAGGGGGAATTCAGGGCAGGGCAGGGGGCTCCAGGGGGGACTCAGGCAAGGCTGGAGAGGGGTGGGCAAGGAAAGAAGAATCAGATGAAGAGCAGGGAAGGCAAAGCAAAGCAAAGCCGGGGGAAATGGAGTGCGGAGCAAAGGTGATGAGAAAGGCAATGCAGGGCATGGAGTCGAAGGAAGGGGATCGGTAAAACAGCACAAGGGGGGTTGGGAAAGGCCAGGCAAGGCACTGGAGGGGCAGGAAAAGGTCCTGTGGAGCCACCCACCCACCCTGGTATCTGCATTTCCTCCTCAGCTCCGTGCGCCCTCACGAGCCTTCGGTCTCACGGAACCAGGATCCGAAGCGAGCGGCACCAGGGACACTCCCAACTAAAGGGACCAGGAGAAAAAGCTCGACAGCCCCAGGTGTCGAATTCCCACTGCAGCAGTTCCACAGCTGATGGAGCTGCCGATCGGGAAAAGCCACGACATTCACCAGCGTGTGGACCCCAAAGTTTCTTTGCCAAAGAGAGGAACTCTGAGCCCATCTCAATAGCAGGGCACTAAAGAAGGAGTGGGGCTGGGGGCAGCGGGCTCGGGGAGACCCCTGGGGAGGGCAGGGGGGCTCAGGGGCGGTGGCGGATTCCCCTTACAAACCTCTGACTGTGATCTTGTGATTTCAACAAGGACACATCCCTTTAATCCTTTAATTCGTGCTCTGCCAGCCCCTCCTCTCCCTCACCTTTACCCTCAGGGCTGGGGGGGGTCACAGGTGTCAGAATCGGGTGGGGGCACAAGGAGCAGCCGAAGGGGGGGCAGGACGGAGCCTTCGGGGCTGCTGGTGCTGGATGCGGCCGAAGCTCTGGGCTCTGGGGGTCCCCCCGCACCCCCGGGCTCCATCCGCGGCTCTGGGGGTCCCGGAGGGTGGCAGGATGGGGCGAGCCGTGATCTCCGCCCTGC
>NW_027635774.1:0-62922 GCF_903797595.1 Erithacus rubecula | reverse complement strand
CCTATAGGGGATGAGGCTGTGCCCTATAGGGGATGGAGTCCTGCCCTATATGGGATGGGGTCCCGCCCTGTAGGGGATGGCGTTCTGCCCTATAGGGCACAGCCCCGGCAGGAACAAACTGAACTTCTGGACAGCAGATCAATATGATTTTGCAGAAGCCAATTTATTGTTTATAATTCACCCTAATTATCCATTTCTAGAACCATCACCCATGTGGGCACACACTCTACAATTGGTAATTTTAAGGTGTTGATTCACCCATTCAAACCCCCCAGAGTCAGTAATTGGTGGTCTCATGCAGTTTCACCATCTCCTGTTATCTTGAATCTTCTAATCTTGGTGTTCTGTATTTTCAACTTCTCTCCCCATCTAGCATAATTTATGTTCCAGCGGCCTTGGGGGGTTTCAAACAAGTTACCAAAAAACTCCTAAAACTTTCTCATGCTGTGCACCTGTTATAAACACTGGTCTAAACTAAGAAATGCACAAAAACAGCTGGCATGTGAAAGAAGCGTGTGAACAAACAGCAAAATATGCAGAAAGAACTGAACAGCAAAACAGAGCAACTAAATATGGTTTTTGACAGGTGCACACCACACAAGGCCCAGATTTGTATAGACATGTCCACCAGTGTCTCAGCCTTGTTCAGCATTACTACAATTCCCCTTCTTTTTTTGTACCAGCCAAATCGTCTTTGTTATCTTATCCTTATCTTGTCTTATCTTATCCTAGCCTTATATTATCATATTCTTACATTATCTTATTCTTATAGTATCTTATCTTGTATGATATTCTATATTGTATCATATCATATCATATTCTATCTTATTTTTATCAAGCAAATCACTAACTATATTTATAGAAAAAACAATGTGCTAATAACAAACAGAAATATCCAAACCCCTTTGATTATATCTTTCAACCACCCAGGTATCCCCCACCCTTCTAACCATTCATCCAAACCCCAATCATCCACAGTTAATGTCCTCATATTATCTTGCAGTTGTTTGATCTTCTTGTGAATGGATGGAGAATGGTCAGAAAGATACATAAAACACATCCAATCAAAATCCTCACACCCGTGCCCATGTGCTGATAGCAAAAAATCTACAGCAGCTCTATTCTGCAGTGTGGGGTGTATAATGCTATTTACATCTGTAAGCATTTGTTTCAAAACAGTGGAAGTGATATTCAGCTGTTCATTCACTCAACATCTCAGCTTGTCAAGCGTAGTCAATGCCTGAGCAGCAGCAACACCTGGGGAAAGAATTGATGCTATTATTTGTGCCAAAGGACCCCAGAATTGCAAACAATTGTAAAAATTAGGCTCCAAATCCCCAATTTCTCTTTTAGCTCTTTTGCTGTGCCCTGCCCTCCAAAGGGTCTGGTTCAAGAACTCATGCGTGCCAGGAGCAAACATAGTTAACTTTTGGAGGATATTCAGGGGGAATTTGGGGTTTTTGGGAGTTCTCAGGAGTGTTATAAATGGATATTTCGATATGTTAACTTTTCAACCCTTGGTCATATGCATTTGCCTCTCGCTGGGTGAAAGCTGCTGTGGGTCAGGGCCAGCACCGAGCTGGGCTGTGTGGGCCAGGCAACGTGGAGAGTCTTGGCTGATCTTGCTGTGTCCCTGGCCTCAGCAAAGGCTTGGAGGATTTGGTCCTAAGGCATCCTGCTCATTGGCTCTTCCTGTGCCTTGGAGAGAACAAGGACGGCATTTCTGGCAGCTGGGCATCAGCAGCCCTTCAAACGGGGGCGTGTTGTGGAGCAAGCCCAGCTGAGACACCCTGTGAGGAGCCAGCCCAGTGCTCCTTGCTCCTCTCTGCTGACACCAGATGGTTGATGTGGTTTTGGGATGAGCCCAGCTCTGTGACGGGGTGCTACGTGCACATGAGACAGCTGCCCCTGTCCCGCGGGATCCCAGCAGTGCCTCACAGTTGTCCTGCACACACATCAGGATGTGCCCAAGAGAGGTCCTGGAAGCTGAGGCAGCCGATTTGAAGCTTTTGCAGGTGCCTGCAGGTCAAGGCCAACGGTGTTTCCCCAGGATACAGCAGTCCTGATGGTTTGCCCCAGAGCCCACTCCTTGTGTCACCAGTTGCTTTCCTGTGGAATGTTCTACCTCCACCAAGAGCAAAGAGGGAGCTGGAGAAAGAGCTTGCCAGGCCACTCTCAATCCTTTCCCAGCAGTCCTGCTCCCTCCCTCCAGTCCTCAGACTGTGCCCATCCCTTTTGTTCCCCTTAGCTCATCCCTTTGCTTTGCTTTCCATCAATAAAGTTTGGCTTCTTCATTTTGCCTGCATTTCTGTGGAGCTCAAGTGGTGCAAATCCAGAGCCCTGGGACACACAGGCCCCTCCTGCCATTCTGTTCCACGCCGTGTTCTGTGCAGAGACTCAGAGGAACGAGGGCAGATCAGGTTGGAAAGGTCTCTGTGCTGAAGCTTCAGTTCCACAACACTGTGAACTCAAAGGTCTTGCCTCAAGGCTGATGGCTGCTGCCAGCTTGGCCCCATGGCACCCACTGTGGACGTGGCAGGGACAGGACGGCAGAGGGGCCGGACAGACACCCCGCAGCGGCCGTGCTCCATCCTCTGGGGCATCCCGGGGCTTTCCCTGCCTGGGGAGCGCAGGGCTGGCCTGTGTTCTCTGCACATGAACGGTTGATCTTATCCACAGGAAATAAAATCAGCATCCCCGTTTCCAGATGTCAGTCAGGAGGAGGCGTTTGGCGCAACAAAGGCAGCCGGGCTTCTCGGTGGTGGCAGATTTGGTCCGGCAGAAATCTTGTGCCATATGGAACTTTAGCTGGCAGAAACCCACTCCCGGCTAAGGCCTCTGAGTAGGAATGGTGGCTATTTTCCACAGGACATTCATCTCACCACCCCAGTTCCCAGATGTCACTTAGGAGAAGGCATTTGACAGTCCAATGACAGCCATGGTTCGAGGATATGGCAGCTTTGGTCTGGGAGAAATCCTGTGCCATATGGACTTTGAGAGGGCGGTAGCCCAGTCCCAGCTACCAGAACCTGGTGGCTCTTTTCCATGTGAAACAAATCTAACCATCCCAGTTTCCTGATGTCAGTTCAGAGGAGGCTTTTGGCACACCAAATGCAGCCATGGTCCTAGGAGTTGGCAGCTTTGATCTGGGAGAAATCCTGCACCCCATGAAATTTTACGAGGTGGAAGCCCAGTCCCAGTGAGAGGCCCCTGGATATCAACGTTGGCTCTTTTCCATGGGAAACAAAACTCACCATCCCAGTTTCCTGATGTCAGTTGAGAGGAAACATTTGGTGCACCAAAGGCAGCCACTGTCCTAGGAGGTGGCATCTTTACAGGGCACACACACACAGTTTTTTATCTCTCAAGGCTTCAGAGAGTGCAACATCCTTTTATCCTTAACTTTTGGCCACACTTTGCCCTCTTCCCTTCCCCGTTGGCCAAGGTACTCGGAAGATACAGCCTTCCCAACCAGTGTACCACATATTCCCCCTTGAATCTGGCATTTCCCCCCAAAGTTTAGCCTTGTGCAGACTCTTGTCTGGTTCAGGAGCCAAGCTGTGTGGGCCCAGTAACAAACCTGCTGCCTAAAGCCAGTAGAAACTTTACAACCCTTTTCAAAGACCCTAACAGCCATCCCTTCACCCATGAAGTGATTTGTACAGACATTAGCACACATCTTTCCTCTCACATTGATGTTTCCTCTGCTGGTAACAGACTTTTAAAGCCAGCCTTTGGCCTGACCTCTCTGCTGTTGTAGTTCCATGCACAGAGGTTGTTGTCTCTTCCCCCTTCCATGGGCAGGCCGCTGTTCACCCATCTCCAGGACAGCAGGGCCCCACCCCACAGCACTGTGACGTAGGAAGACAAAAACCATCACTCCAAATGTCCCCCATCCTCCTTCTTCCCAGGCATGTGGCTCTGCCAGTGGGGTTTGCTGCTGCTTGCCACAGGAAAAAGAAGAGCACTGTGGTCCTGTGGGGCTCAATGGAACCAAACATCCATTGTGACACTACAGAGCCTCACAGAGCCCAGAGTCCATGGTGACACAACAGGGCCTTGTGGAACCAAGGAGTCCAAAGGCCTAAAACAGATCTTGCATGGCTCTGCCTTGGAAAGAGAAACCTCCTTGGCACACACTTAAGAAGGGTGTCTGTTTGTAATGGGGAAACTCAGGAGCTTTAGATTGCTTCAAAAAGAGAAAAGGAAGAAAAGCCCTGTTTCCCTGAATGCTGCCAGATCTCCAAGCAAAGCAGATCCCAGGTGACTGAGGACACACAGGATGTGGTTGGGCAATGTGGAGCAAGGTTGTCCACACTGGATCAGACCTCAAGGTAGAGCTTCTCTGAGCAGGCCAGATCTCCTGAAGAGAGACCCTGGATCAATGCCAATCACAGAACGCTGCAATCAACTTTGCTCTGAAGAGAAACAGTAATAAAAGACACTCTTTAAAATAGGAACACTTATTTCTAAGAAGCTCTTTGAAATATTTCTCCATAA
Organism: Erithacus rubecula; assembly: GCF_903797595.1. NCBI lineage: Eukaryota > Metazoa > Chordata > Aves > Passeriformes > Muscicapidae > Erithacus > Erithacus rubecula. Next base: position 58,422 of record NW_027635774.1, on the reverse strand, counting down.
CTCTAGAATAAAACTTTCCTAATCAACTGCACTGGACCCGAGGGAAAGAAAGGCAGAGCCATGGTTTGCCAGGACTGACTTGATCCCAGTGAGCCCCGTGGTGCATTTGGTGCTGAGCCCTTGAACCTCAGGGCCTGAGAAGAGATTGCACAAACCTTTCCAGGAGCCCCAGTCAGAAGAAAAACCCAAAGTGTCTCAAAGCATTAATAAGTCCCACTGAGGTCCATCCCCAACACAGGCTCCTCATGGACTCCTTGAAGGTGAGAATTGGAGGCCATGACTGCCCAAAAATCTCTCAGAGACTCAGAAAATGTTATAAATAGATATGTTCGATTTTGTCCAATTAATCGAAACAACAAGGTTAAATATAGCAGCAATTTATTAATAATAACAGCAATTATATATAAATGAATACAATAAAAATATATTAGTTACATAGATTTAAGTAAATACAAAATCTGGCAGTGAGTAATTTAGTATAATTGAGGTTTGGTTTGAATAATGCAGAAGCAAAACTGACCGGGGGTACAGGCAGGGCCCTTCCTCTCACACCGTACCAAACCAATTGAGGTAAAAATCTCACTTACATACTGTTTATTAATACATATTAATACAGAAGCTTCTGGAAAGCTCCTCCTCGTTGCTATTCCCAAAATCCACATCCCTGTGTTGTGTTGCCATGCGTCACCAGTGGTCGGGGTCTCTCCTCCTTTCGGGGTCTTGTTTCCGATGAAGGCTCTGGGTCTTCCTCAGTGTTCGCTGTGTGACCTCGCAGGGAGCGCAGGCGCACTGAGCTCAGGGTTATATCATTAAATATATGTTCCCACAACAGGCCTGAGTCCAGTGTCCAGTGCCTGGAATGATCCCAATTTGGCTCAATTCAAGGTCAAAAGTTTTATTTGTAATTGCTGTTCTTAGACCTATATCCTTACTACCCTCACTGCCACCAAACAACAGGAGGATGATTCCATCTGCTTTGTTTAACCATTTCCTTTATCCTTTCTGCTTTATAACAATTAAATACAATTTTTCTATCAATTATAAAGCAACAATTTTGCTAATATAGTTCCAAGTTAATTAGCATGAATCACATGTATAACAATCCCCCATTTTCTCTTTTTATCATATTGATTCGTGATTTAAAAAGCTGCATCTTGGTATTTTCTATATCTCAAATAACTCTGACTTTTATGTTTCTTTATATCAACTTCTAATTCCAATTCTTTGGCAATTTCTTGCCTCAAATTTAGAAAAAGGTTTTTATTTGAATTTGGCAAATCCCAGTTGCCATAGTGCTGTTTTTAATTGTTTACATAGCTCATTTAGTTCCCTTAACTCTTTCCCTCTGATCTTTTCTTTATCCCTTTTTATTTCTGTTTCTTTTTCAATTGTTTTCTTATTGGGCCCTTTTCCATTCTCATCTTTTTCAAAACAAAAGGAATTTTCATATCTAAAATAATCACTGTCAGGATAAGGAGCTTACCTCTTAAATCCTAAATTCCTTTTGATTAATACATAGCACATATTCCTAAAAAAAATTGTTTCTGATTGTAACAGGAAGTACTAACATATGGATGTGCCACAAAACTGATTCCATCTTATTCCTGACTCACATAGAGCGATTGCATTCGTCATAGGGATCAAGAATAGTTTGTTTCTTTATTGCTGGCTCTTGTGCTGCTTGTTTTGGACTCTGTTCCATGCAGTCTTCTGGCTTTGGCCAGTTGCCAGGGGTGATCCCAGTGAAAATCCTCAGGACCTTTAACCTTCTGCCTTTTTCTCAAGGCCCCTTGGGTTGCAGCCGAGTGTACATGTCAAACTTCTCAGTAGCTGCGGGGGTGCGGAGCCGCTCGTGAAGGAATAGCGAGGGGATCAGCCAGACAATCAATGTGATTGATAAAGCATAATCCAACTTTATTGAGAGCATCAGACAGTTTTATAGCCCAACATAGCATAAATCAGCATTATTCATATTAGTACAATCTTATTGGTTTTTACTATGTACGCCTTCTCTTTTTATTGGTTATTGCAAGTGTGAGATAATCATGCCTACTGAATTTCTAGCCAAAAAGCATACGTGCTATCCCGCTGCTCCTACTTCCCTTATACTTATTGCTATATAGTATCCATCCCAGGGTTATACCTCGCTTGCTAGGAGCTTCCCTGGAAGTTAAGGGCTTGATTGAACAATGGACATATGTATTACTTATCGACTAAGTGTGCAAATTATGCTAGCTGCATTGCTTTTGCAAAAGTCTCTTAAAAGCAAACACTGCTGCTCAGCAAAATCTGCTTAAGAGCAAGGCCTAGCTACTACTTAGCAGGAGCTGCTCTCCTGCAACAAGGCCTCAGCCGAGCCATATCCACAGTTGTGTCCATGGCTTTCTAACCAATTCTCAACAACTAAAAACAAAGGAGAGCTGTCTCTCACTACCCATCCATGCTGCAGACAACACAGTCAGGAGAAGGAAAGCTAAAGCTCTTATCTATAGATTTTGAAAGCAACTGCCTCAGACATTCCACTGCTTCTCCTTTTCCACCCACTTCACTCTCAAATCTTAAAGGTGTAAAACTTCTTTCTGGGCTAAACAGATGCATGGGGATACAATTCAGCATCATAAAGTCACCCCAGGACAAAATGTAAGCTGAGTTAAATGGTTTTAAGTGTTGTTCTTTTCCTAAGTTAAGTTTAATATAAGTTATAAGCTAAGTTAAATACTCTTAAGTGTTATTCCTCTGTTAAATTGTTATAGTCATAGGTTAGAAGTTAGGTTAAATACTGTTAAGTGCTGTTCTTTTGTTAAATTGTGAAGATCAAAGTATAAGTTAAGGTTAATTTATAAGTTAAGTCCTGTTAAGTTTGAGCTCTGTTGGGCTTTGAGGCCGCATTCCTTTTATCCTTGCACTCACTGGCCTTTTGTCACACCCACCTGAGCACACACACACAGACAATTCTCTGTTCATTTCTGGTTTGATTGACTGGATTTTGTTTGGTTTTGGTGTTGCTTTGCTTCCTTGGTGTGCCTGAAGTGTCCAGTCAGGAGTACGGTGACTTTTGCCAAGGAACTTTGTCGTGCTGTAGCTTAACATTAAATCTGGTTTTTGCTGATCCCGTGCTGGGGATTTTTTAAATGCCCTCAGCCCCTGGCTCATAACAGGGTGAAGGAGCCCTGGCCCAGGCTCTGGCCCTGGGACACGGGGACGCTGCCGGGAGGTCCCTGTCCCCCTGTGCCACCCCCAGGGCCCGGCCCCTGTCCCCGTGTCAGGCTCTGGGGTCGATCTCATGGAACATCCTCTGGGGGAGGCTGCGGCATGGGGGGAGGGGGGACCTGGGGGGACAGGAGACCCCCCTGTGCACGAGCAGTGTTGGACTGTGAGGGGAGAACGGGGCAGAGTGACCTCCCCAGTGACCTCACACAGCCCTGGGATGTCACACAGCACCCTATGATGTCACACAGCCCCTGTGATGTCACACAGCACCCTGTGATGTCACACAGCACCCTATGATGTCACACAGCCCCTGTGATGTCACACAGCACCATATGATGTCACATAGCTCTGTGATGTCACACAGCACCCTATGATGTCACAAAGTCATTGTGATGTCACACAGCTCTGTGATGTCACACAGAACCCTATGATGTCACATAACACCCTATGATGTCACACAGACCCTGTGATGTCACACAGCACCCTATGATGTCACAAAGTCATTGTGATGTCACACAGCACCCTATGATGTCACACAGCCCCTGTGATGTCACACACCACCCTATGATTTCACATAGCTCTGTGATGTCACACAGAACCCTATGATGTCACAAAGTCATTGTGATGTCACACAACCCTGTGATATCACACAGTACCCTGTGATGTCATATAGCCCCTGTGATGTCACACAGCCTCTGTGATTTGTGAAGTCACAGTCATTGCTGTGATGTCACACAATCTGCCCTGCGATGTCACAGGGCCATTCTGTGATGTCACACCCTGCTCCAGGATGTCACAGCCCCTCTCTGATGTCACATAGCCACCCTGTGATGGCAGAACACACTCTCTGATGCCACAGCCTTCTCTGGGACATCACACAGCTGCTCTGTAATGTCACAGTCTGCTGTCTGATATCACAGAGCCACCCTCTATGATGGCACAGTCTCCTCTGTGACCTCACTGCCCCCTCTATGGTGTCACACAACCATCCATTGCTGTCACAGCCCACTCAGCAATATCACAGCCTGTTCTGTCATGTCACAGCCCAATCTGTGACCTCACACAACCCACCCTGTGCTGTCACACAGCCCCTTTCTGACATCACAGCTGCTCTCTGGCTCCATGACACAGCCACAGAGGTGCTGCTGTGCCACAGCCCCCTCTGGGACATGACACAGCCCCTGCCAGTGCTGAGCACTGTGAGCTCTGCCTGTGCCCTGCTCGTGTCCCTGCCATGCCCTGGCAGTGCCCCAGCCCTGCTGGGCTGTCACAGGAGCTGCTCCTGGGCAGAGCTGTCTCTCTGCAGCGCTGCCCTTGCCAGGAGCTGCCTCTGTGCTGGAGCCTGGCCCAGCTCAGCAGCACAGGCACAGCAAAAGGACTTGAATCACCCTCTCAGGGCTTTGGTGCTGTTTGCATCAGACTCAGTCCCTGAGAGAGTGTGCTCAAAAAACTTCTCAAGAGCTCCAAGTGAGATTGAAGCACTGAAGTTTCTCATATTTAACTAGATCCCAGTGAGGGACAGGACTGAGAAAGTGTCCCCAGGTCCCAGTTAGAGCAGAACACTGGAGGCACTGATGGCAGGTGGGGACAAAGCAGGGAAAGGTGTCTCTGGTGCTGAGCACAGCTGGATGTGTTTCAGGAATGCAAAGGGCCAAGAGATGAGCCCCAGCCCCTGGCAAGGCAGATCCTGTCCCTCCCTCATTGCTCAGGGCTCTTCCCAGGCCACTGGGCTCTGGGGATGTGCAATGCCCAGGGCAGGACCATGGGGCAGCCCCTGCCAGGCTGCTGAGCAGGGACAAGGAGGCAATGAGGCCCCAGCACAGCAAGGCTCACTTGTCCCCTGCTGGCCTCAGGCCCAGGGCCAGCAGCCATGGCCCAAGTGCTGCAGCAGTTGGCTCTGGCAGGGCCTTTCAGCTGCTGCCCATCCCTGTGCCCTCTGCAGCCCAGGCTGTGCTACGGTGTCCATGCCCTGCCCTCTGTCCCTGCAGGCTGTCGTCATCCCCCGGCTGCCCCACCTCGCTGCTCCTTCCTTTGCTGACAGCTCTGCATCCTGCCTGCCTCTGCCTGGCTGCACAAAGCCTTGGCCTTGATACCAAGAAGTTGAATTAAACTTTTACTATGCCTGTGAACTTTTGGCACTGGAACAAGGCATGCAGGGGCTGCTTTCCCAGCAGGGACAGTTGATGGACAAGATGAAGTTATCCAGCTCAAGGGTGCAGTGATAGAAGAAAACAAGGGGAACTTGGGGATTTGGGGCGGGTTTTATTGAAATGGGCAAATTGAAATACACATGTAGCAACTGAATATCAGCAAGACACTTGTAGAATAATGCATCCACATAAGGTTAGGAGTTATCCCACATTGGACCTGAGGTCAGAGAAAATTGATGCCCTCTTTAACACTAAAATACTTTTAAGGAATCTTATTCTGATATTTTGGAGATTTGGTGACAGTGGGGCCTCATGGACCCAAGGAGTCATCTGTGATACTATGGAACCTTAAGATTCCATTGTGACCCAGCAGAACAGACAGGGAATGTCTGTGGACAGGTGCTGGCACTGCTCAGTTGTGCTGTGGGAATAGGAATCTCTCTCAGGGTGTCCAAACAGTCTGTAAAGCTGTGAAGAAAATGAATTTTTTAGTTAAGCAGTCTCCTCTATTCTTTCAATTCACTTGACAAGGATTTAGGCAGATGTTACTAAATACTTTATTTCACTGCTAGAGGGGATGGTGTTTGCCTCCCCCACAAGCAGCACTTTGTTACAGAGTAGTTTTCAGTCCCTCTGTCCTGGTCTTTTTGTCCTTCCTTCCTGGTAAAGTGTATCAACATGACATAACTTTTATCTGGTATTTAAATGGCTGGAGTGGAGTGTGCAATGATATTTCATTGCTGTGTGAGGATGATGTAGTGAAATGAGACACTGTAACCAAAACAGATGGTGCTAATCTTGAGTCTGTCTGCAAGATCTTACAGCATTTAATTAAAATGGTGGTGTAATTCCCATGACACCTTTAACTACAGTTTAAATTCTTGGACTATGAACTAAGGGCTTTCTTATGCAGATTTTCACTCATGTGAGTAGTCCTCAGTATGAGTCTCTGGTGGCTTCAGAATAGCTACTTACTTGAATGAAGCTCTCAAGATGAGACACTAATAAAACTGGCAAACATATATATGGTATTTACATGTTTTATGTTCCAATTTGAAGCATAAATTGTAGACTAAAGATACTTAGCAACTACTCTCCTACGTAGAAGCAAACAAAATTCTAGATTAGAGGAATTGTTTAGACTGAGCCTAACTTCAGAGGCTGGCAAATAAAATGTTTTAAGGTACTCTGGGCAGCTTAACATCTTCCCTTGGTTGGAAGGACATTTGATGAAAGCTTTTATATTCCCTTTGTTTACCTGAAATGTGTTTGTAGAAGTGATGAGGTGTCTTGCATTGTTGTTTTTTTTTTAAAGACCATTAAAGAAAGTTATGTTTGAAGCACTTGGCAGACCTGAATTTGTCTGAGTGGCACCTTTTAGGCAGGAAACTAGGAAGTATTTTTATACTTGGTTTTTGTTTTGTTTCAAATTGGAGAAGTGTGAAAAATAAAATGACCTGAACGTTATCATGTTGAAAGTCTTTGAGAAAGCAGGGCTGGAGCTGAGGGCCTTTGTGATGGATGTCTAGTTCTTCTATTAATTATATGATCTTACCTCCCTTCCAATGTATCTTTTCTGTTTTGAAAGTAGCAGGGTAATGATTTTCTACACTCTGCAACCTCTGTCTTAGCTTTTCTTACTTTTCTGTACTATATGAAGCAGGAAAAAAATAACATATTTATATAGTTTTAGTCACTGTTTTTAATGTCAAGAAGGACAAAGTAGTTAAAAAATAGCTCTGCATTATACTTGGTGTGGCCAAATACAAGAATTTCTCAAACTTTTCATGCTTTCCCGCTTTGACCTTCTGCTGTGTCTATATTATTGTATAATCTCTCCAAGGGAACTTTGTATATTAAAATGGGTGGAATTACTCAAGTGATCTGGAGAAGTTAATTTAGAGTTGGCCTGTCCATTTCCCATAAAACAGAGGCCAAAAAGCATTTGGTGGAGATGGGAAATAAAAGAGGAGGTGGAAGATGAGTTTGTTTGTGTTTCATCTGCAAGGGCTGCAGAAGAGGAAAACAGTCACAGTGGCTCCCCAGCACTAATTATATCTTCAGGGTTGCTGGGTGTATGCCAGCACCAAGTTGTGTACTGTGAAATGCTACTGGAGAATTGTGATTTTTAGTAGTCTAAACTCTACCAATCTGAGTGGAGCACGATGAGATCAGCAGAAGACCCTCCCAGCCTGCCTATTATTGTGATTTAAGCCTGAAGGGGGGAAAGAATGAGAGCTTAGGTTTTCTGTCTTCTATGAATTCACAGTCGTGGATGGTGTCCTGGAGCCCTGAGCTGTGGCAGGTCCATGTGGAGGTGTCTGTATTTAGGGCAGCAGGGTGTGAAAGAGAGTGCTAATTTGCTTTCTGTGTCTCTCTGCTTGTCGGTGTGTGCAGGGGGGATCAGAGGTTTGAACACTCTCTGCTCATCTCTTTTGAGGCTGTTTCACTCTGCAGGGTGTGATGATGGTCGCTGAAACCTGAGCCTGTGTCCCTTTCCAAGGGACTCTGTGTGATCATTCTAAGGCCATGCATCTCAATAAAGACATTGGCAATGCACTGCTTTCATTAATGGCTATTTCTTGGGGATGTTTTGGGTGGTTTTGGATGCCTGTGTGGAATTTGAACACACTCCTCTACCCTGACAGCTGCTTTTGAAAACATCAGAAACAGATCTTTTTTTGTCTTGGGAATTATTCTGTAAGAAGTTGGATGTTAGTGAAGGGTTTGGGTATTACTGTTAGAGATCCAATTTCTCTGTTTCCTCACACGCTTGGCCCAGTGCATTTAGAACTGGCGTCTCACAAATATTCTGTGTCCAACTGCAGTTAGCTGAACTTGGGAAAAAACTCCATTTCAAAACAGCCCCACTTATCTGAGCAGTTGAACCCTTCACAGCACAGTCTTCCATAACACATGTTCCTTTATAAACCAAAGCAAAAATCTCATTTAATGCATGATTTGCTAACAGTGTTGGATAATAAGAAGTATTTGTAAGTCCCTTTTTTTTTTTTTTTTTTTGGTCAGGCATTTTAGTATTAAAAACATTGTAGCAACTGCAATAAGCCAAAACTGTGCATATGGGAAGAGATGCAAGGGACACAGTAGATTACATCACCTGGCAAGAGTTCTGCTTTGTTCTGCATTCATCTTTAGCCAGTTGTGAGTTAAACAGCATGTTCACAGTTTTGTCCTCAGGTTGGCAATTTTGGTTTCTGTCTCAGTGTTTCAGGCTGCTTTCAAACCAGCAGTTTTACTAATCAGAGCAGCTCTGCCCTCCCTGACCTGCTTTGCTGTCCTCAGACTTCCCGGTACAAGCATCTCTGTGGCTGCTTAATGAATCAGGTGTGGGGACTGATCTGAGTAGAGGAAAAAGTCGTTGAATCCAACCCTTGTGGGTTTGAGTCAGCCCAGCTCAGTGTGAATGTCTGAGCAGCAGCTGAGTGCTGCAGGGAGGGCACCCAGGCCAGGCCTGCTCTGGCACCAGTGCTGCTTGTGTTGGTTGGGGTGTACGTGCACAGCACTCTGGGTGCACTGAAAGTTGTGTTTATTCTGGCTGGAGCTGTCCCTGGCAGGGGAGATCCTACTCCACTCTCCCTCCCTCTCCTGGGGCTGCTCGGTGATGCCCTGGCTGCAGGATGAGTTGTCAGGGTGCTGAGCCTGGAAACATTTCTCTTTCTCTTGCATTCTCTTCTTTAAGTTGGTGAAGTGATCCCATTCACTGAGTGATTCCACAGCCAGATCCAGTATCAGGCTGGGACATGGAAATGCATGGCTGGGACTGAGGAGGAGGCTGTGTTGGGTCAGCCTGTGCTCACTGCCAATGAAGCACAAATGAAACCACATTTGGCTCTTCAGAACAGTTCCCAGAACCATAGCCCACTGCTTGTCTTGTCTGTGCAACCCCTGCTAGAGATGAAGGCCTCTTCAAACCAGGACTGTTGGTTTGTTTAAAGAAATTAGTGTAAATAAATCCCCATGTGGGTGCAGATCTTCTCCCTATAGTGTGTTAAATACTTTACACAGAATGTCAGGAGAGGCGTAGAATGTGTGTTTTGGGTGTAGTCTGCTCTTGTGTATCCCTTCTGGATTCAAATCTCTGTTTCAATTCAGTTTTAATTAACATGAGGACATAATCCAGAAGTTCTGAGGGATTACTATTGATGCTTACCTATTAAAAATTTAAACAGAAACAGACATCCCAATACATGTGCTGAACCACATCTCTGCAACTTGGACTGGGAAGCAATGTGTGAGAGCTCATTTAATGCTGCTGCTGAGTCCAAAGCCCCAGGACTTGTCTCTCCCTTTTCTCAGGAGTCTCTGTGTGGGTGGCCACTGGTGTGATCCAGGTTAGTAGTTTATCATTCCTCACAGTCCACAGAATTAGGCTCCAGGAGTTTGTTAGTGCAGAATTAAATTGGGTGCAGCTCTGCTGATTTCACTGTGCTTTCTTTGACTCTGTTTCATCCCTCCTCTGGGGGGGATGTTGGAGTGATACCTCTGAGCTGGCAGGAAGCCACAGGAGCCTCTCTGCTCTTTGAAACAGCTGAGCTCTGGCTTTTGCTGTGTGGATCAAGAGAGTGCTGCTTTTGGTAAGGTCCTTTGTTCAGTTGGGATTTTTGGTTTTGGTTTTCATCATCTTCCTGTTCCATGCTCTTTGTGACTTAGCATATGTTCTTAGCTGGTTAAGGCACAAACATTTAACTTCATTTTTTTGCAGGTTGCCTATGCTGGCACTAATTCTTGGTGTTTTGTGGTTCATAGTTGAATTCATTATTCTGTTTCAGAAACTTTGCCCGTTCCTTGTCCAAGCTATAGCTGAGGACACACATAGAACAGATGTAGATGTTTTGGAGGAGCGCTTTCTCTTAGACTGTTTATTTAGAGTATGAGGAATTCCAGCACCCTGCTATGGAAAAAATAGCTTTACTCCTTCCATTTTGCCTCTTCCTCCTGCATTCCCCTGCCCTTGTTGTGCCAGGAAGGTGGCACATGGCTGTGTATCTCAGCCAGTCTGGACTATCTTTTCCCATTTCCTTTTCTATAGTTCCCAACCCTTTGGATGGCTGATCAGCATTTCTGTCTGAGTGCAAGAGCTCAATGCTGGCTGCAGGGAGCCTCCAGCTGGGGCAATCCAGGACTGGTGTCCTGCTGGCAGGATATGGGATAGCAGAGTCCCTTCTGCCCTGTGGAGCTAAAGATGCCTGGTGCTTTAGGGGCCTGCACACAATAAACCCAATTTCCCCGCTGTTCACTGTTCCATAGGTTTTTCCTCTTCCCAGTGCTGTGCTGTGTGGCTGTGTGCCTGGTGAGGCTTCTTCAGAGGACAGTTAAGTGGATAATCAGTGTTTGGGGAAAGAGCCCTTGAGGCAGAGTCCCAGGAACTGCTGTGCCTGGCAGTATACAGAAACGGGGTGAAACTATTTCAAAGAATGCATTTACAAGATCCAAGAAATACTTGTGTTTTTTACTTCTGTAGTTGGTATGATGAGCATCACCTTCAGCTCCTCAGCAGTTCACCAGCTAGCTCTTGAACCAGGCAGGCTCCTTCTAGCTACAGTGGTGGACAGAAGTAAATTTTAGAGTTTAAACTTGTAAATGGACTAAGTTTGTGGACTTGAAAAAGGAAGTCCTCTGTGTGATAGGGAATTTGGGTTTTGGAGGAGAAGTTGAATGTTTTTACACAGGTGATGACAGTGGGAGGAATAGTGATCCTCAAGTCTTTGGTTTACTTTAGGAGTAAAAATTCATTCTTACAGTCAGTGTTTCCACTGCTGGCTCTTTTCCTTGTTCCTGGCAATGCCCTCTCTCATCAGAGGTGTAGCTGCTGCCCTGGAGTGTTTCACTCCTCACAGCAGAGCAGCTGGCTGTTCCTGCAGGAGCGCTTGGGAACTGAGCACCGGCTGCTTCTGGGCAGCCAAGGGAAGGTGTGAACGCTGGAAATGAAGCAGTGCAGGGAATAGCAGCAGCAGGAATGTGGTAACAGGTTGGAGAGTAGAGTACAAGCCCACTGTGAGCAGGGTATACACACACCAGTTGTGTTTGATAACAACCAGACTGTCCTGGGGGTTTCCCTGTCATGTGCTGGAGAGAGGAGAGAAAGGGGGAGGGTACAACAGGGATGGGGCAAACTGGGAGTGCAGGAAAATCTCAGAATGACAGAACACTCTGTATTGGAAGTGACCCACCAGGATCATTGAATCCAACTCCTGGCCCTGCCCAGGACACCCCAACAATCCCACCCTATGCATCCTTGAGAGTGTTGTTCAAATGCTCCTGGAGCTCTGGCAGCCTTGGGGCCGTGCCCATTCCCTGGAGAACCTGTTCAGTCCCAAAGAAAACCTTTCCCAAACATCTGGATAGCAAATCTGTTCTTTTAATTCTTCCTTGATAAGAGAATTCTGTCTGGTTGAGAGGCAGTAAATGGCAAATTCCATATTCTGCTTTTGTTCATTTGGGCAAAATAAAAAGCCCATTTGGTAAACTTGTAACATCACAATGTGAAGCTGTTTTAGCTTTTCCAGTAAGTCACAGGTTTCTTAAGTGCTATGGTACTTTGTTTGTGGCTTTCAAGTGGCCAACTTTTGGGCTGACATTGAGCTCACGTGGCCCCCAAGCAGCCTGTAGGGAATGAGGCTTATTCCCTCTCCCTGTTTGGTTTTTTTCCATTCGAACTTGTAAGATGACAATAAGATAACAATAAGGTTAGAAATTGAATGAAGCTGTTGGAAATGAATAGAATAGAAATGAATAGAAGCGAGTCAGGTTGTGGTGAAAACCTAAATGCAGGGGTAAGCCAGGTTTATTCAGTGCTGTTTATTCATTTTTTTACCTTGAAGGGCAATAAAGGCAAATCTATGAATAGGAAGATTTTTGAACTTGAATTGCGGAATTAACCAATGAAAATGAAACAAACTCTGAATATTAAATTATGAAGTAATCCAATGATGTTTTTCTTTTTTTTTTGTTTCCCATAGGCTGAACTCACGGGCATCCCATGGCGTAGGTACAGCTTTGAAGGCCATGGGGACTGTGGCCCATCATTTCAGCTCCAGCCCAGGATGATCCCGTCCTGCTGAGCTCCATCCGCTGCCTGCAGGCCAGCCTGCCGTGCCAGTGGCGCCGGGACGTCGAACCCGACTGCCAGGAGCTCTGGATATTCTGGGGGGACGAGCCCAACCTGGCCGATGCCATCCACCGCCAGCTGCACTGTAAGACACTCCTTGTTTCTCAGTTGCTTCTCTTTTTCCAGTGAAAAGGAAATATTTTTTTTCTTAATGCTTTAATTTGTTACTTTATGTGATTTTGTCATTGTGTTTTAAGACCTACAGGAAAATTAAAAAAAAAACCCTGTAAATTTGACTTTTTTTGCCATGTGATAAAATGCAAAGTGAAACTTGAGCTCAGGAGACCTGTACACATCATCATGACTTGGATTTTTGTGGAATCTCTAAAAATAGAGTAGATTCTAGTTTAAGGAGTGATGATGATAATAATACCCCAGCTTGGGCATAAGGTAGTAGCTGATGGAATAAATCACTTCTGTAGAATCAGGTGAACTCCATGGCACCCCACATAAATCCATGAGGTCAGGACTTGCTCCTTGCTCGTGCTGCAGGATTTGAGCATGATCCAAGGCGAGTTGCAGCAAGTGAATGGAACAGGAGGCAGGAAGGGGCAGGTAGGTCAGAGGTGACAGTGATAGGTTGGGGATTATAGGCTTTATGCAGCTGGGATTGTCCTCAGAGTCTCCAAAATGTGGAGCCTTACCATGATAAAGTTACTTCTACTGTGTCTGTTATGATCCTGTTTGGATTTGACTATATCCAGTATATATTATTTTCTTTTCAGTTGTGTATTGTATGACAAGTTTTAGTTGCCTGAACTAAAAGGTGTTTTGTTAGGCCGTATGAATTTTACCTCCATTTTCACCTTGTGTCTTGCAAGAAAATGACTGAAGTTAACCAGTTTTGGTAGTTAAAAAAACCCAAGACAATCATAAGGATCAGGTTCTTGCAATAATTTTTTTATCCTCATGACCTTTAGACCTTCTGGTGACTTGGTGATAAAATTTGTTTCAAGTACACAGGATATTTTGTTTCTCAAGTGTGCTGGAGTTGTCCCTTATCTCCCACCTGTACCCTGCACTGTTTAGTCCTGGGTTATGGTATATTTGTTTCTTTTCATTCTGTTCTAAGCACCATTCCAAACTTCCTGCTTTGATGGCTGCCAGATTGTTTATTTGGCACCAGAGCCTGTAAAATCACAGATATGGAGGCCTGAGTACCTTGGGGTGTGTTCCATGCAGGTAGCCCTATGATCATGTATAATTAAAGAGATGGCTCACAAGTGCTGTGCTGAGCCATTCCACTGACATTCATTTTTTATGAGGCACCTGTTTTGAATGAAGGAATGGGTAATATTTCTACTTACCCAGCAAAGCTTTAATAATATATGCTTTTCTCTTAGTGAAATATAGTTTATTTAATATTTCAAATGCAGTAGATGGGACTAAAGTAGCTTTTTATTTGAGGGGAGTCACAGGTGATGCTTCTGTTTCTGTTGTAAATTGATGGAGTTTGTTTATATCTGACATCTTGGTTACAATGTGATGCTGCTTCCAGTGGTGGAGGTATGGAAATCCACTTAAATGTCTGGACAGCTGAACCTGTTTCTGCTGGGTGCAGTATGGGGCAGAGTATAGCAAAGCATCACTGTCACACATTACCTGGTTCAAAATTTTATGGAACCACAGAATTATTTAGTTTGGAAAAGACTTCCAAGGTCATAGAGTCCAACATGTGCCTGATCCCCCAGCCAGAGCACTGAGTGCCACGTCCATGTGTTCCTTGGACACCTCCAGGGACAGGGACTCCACCACCTCTCTGGGCAGCCCCAGCCAATGTTTAACAACCCTCTCCATGCAGAAATTCCTCCTAGTGACCAACCTGAGCTTCCCTTGGCACAGCCTGAGGCTGTTCCCTCTCCTCCTGTCCCTGTTGTTTATGAGAGAGTTGTTTATGTAGTAGCTTTCCAAAACTGTGGATAATTAAACGCTGTCACGGGAGATTAAGTAAAAACAATTATTTGCAGAGCAGTTATAGATCAGTGGAGTGGTTGGGTTAACCAGGCAGCTGGGAACTTCAGGGGTGTCTCTTGCACATTCTCCTACATTTCTTCTTCCTGCCAGACTTGACTATGTTCTTCTGGTTTTTATTGTGGTGACATTTAAAACTGGATGAGGAGTTGAAGATCTTTATTCAGTGCTGGGTGGAAAAAGCTAATTGGGGTGGGGTCAGTGAGTGAGGAAAAATTGGAGTGATTCTGTAAGTCTGAAAAAGTTGGGCGTTGCCTTATTTTGTTGAAGTTCGGTTTTTTGAAGGATAAATACTGTTTAATGATATTGCCTGGAGAGGTTTGGCAGCTGTTCCAGCCACAGTACCTTTTCCCACAAATCCATTTTTTGTGTATCCAGCAGAAGAAGGGGAAGGAGAGGAGGGAATTTTTGACTGTTGGCAGCTTTTTTGACATGAATGTTGTGGATTTGCAAGTTGCAGAGCTCTCATTTGCATTTGGTGACCAAATACCATCTGGAGCATCACAGAGAATTTAGACTCAACTCTTGGGTTTTCTCTCTTCTCCCACCCATGCCCTGGACCCTGCGAGTTCCACAGAGATTATAGGGAAGGGAGATCTGTTCCTCAGATCCCTTCTTTGCTTTTGCAAATAGCAGTTTATTCTGACATTTTACACCACTCCAAGAGCTGGACTTGATGATTTTGTAGGTCCCTTTCAACTCAGAATATTCTATAATTCTCTGACAGTTTTGTCTATCAATTTATAATCTCTGTAGTGGAATTGTAGATATATTCCACTTGGCTGCATTTGTGGTACAGAATATTGGAGTTCTCAGGAATACTGCAGGGATTATGGTGTGTACCACTACTGAGGATACAGGTTGGTGACTTTAGCACAGCACTGGAGGTGGGCTCTGGAAAGCTGGCTGGATGTGAAACAGGAACTCAAAAATGAATAAATTCTGCATGTTTTATAGCTCTTTAAATAAAACTACATCCTTCTATCAGCTTAGTAGCTTGTGTGTCTGAGCTCACTGATTCTGGTAGGTATTTAGGATTTCTATCTCATATATTGCCCTTCATCCATTAATTTCTGCAGCTGCTTCCCCAGAAAAAATACACTGTTTCACTAGGATATAAGAATTTGGATGGAAACGCTTATGAAGAATAGATTATCTTGGATGAATTAGGCAAGTCTTTCCTGAAAGATTATTGCACATGATCTTTGCAGCTTGGTAAGTTTAAAAACGTAGCTGAAATTTGAGCTGTGACAGGAAAAACCTGGAGCTTCAGCTTGTTCCTGTTTATGAATTCTTGGCATATTGGGCTGGCGCAGCCGTAATCCCCTGGTGCTGATAAAAGTGGAGAGGGAGAAATGCTGCCTGTAGGAAGAGCTGTGTGCAGGGCACCAACATTAACCCACATGATTGTACACCAAAATTAATTTCTGCTATTGTTTCTCTACCTGAAATTTGCTGATTTTTTACCTACAAGAAAGTAGAACGTGTCAGATCTGTTTGTTAAGGATTTTTCCTGAGGAGAGCAACTTGCCCCAGAACTAAATGTAGTTGTTTTTATTCCTGCTAAGAAGGGTTCTCGATTCTCTCTTATGAACTGCCAGATTTCAAAGTTTCATTCATCAGTCAAGTCTTCTAAATAAGGTCAATGTTTAGCCTGTAAATGTTTAGTAGTTAGTGCTTGTCAGCATTTATTAGGGATTAGAAAAAACGAATGGAAAACTTGGAAAAAATTTATTTTTTGGTTCCACAAATATAAGAGAATAAAGTAATGAAAAATCTACTTTCCATTTCAATTTGAGCCTATTTAAGGTTCTTGCAGGGTACTGTCTTATTTCTGCAATTGCAAGGAATTGGAAGCTCTGTCAGGAATTACAGAGTATGTTCTAAGCTCTGTAGTGAGATACATTAATTATTGAATGAGAAGATGTTCCTGCCTATTCAAACGTATTTTAAGTGTGTGAAGCAAAGTGTGAAATGAAGACTGAGCCCCCTTGCCATGAAATGGCTGTTCAAATGACAGTGCTCCTCAGTCTTTTCATTCTACTATGAGATTATGGCAGTGGGCAAGAAGGGAGGGGTTGCTGCTGGAATTGCATTACAGCTGGCTTGGAGACTTCCTTGGATTTGCCCAAAGGTTATTCCTTGGATCCCTGGGCTTTGGTGAAAGCATGGGATGTGTATCACAGCAATTTTAATTACAACAACAACTCCACAAACCCCAGAACTCTTGTCATGCCCAGTGGTAGCAGGAATGAGAGCAGACAGGGCATGGAAAAGCAGCCCATGAACAAGGAATAAAGGATCTGAAATGCAAGGCTTTTGGAAGGCTTTCCATTTAAAAAGCAGCAATGAATATCAAGCAGCTGAGTACCACTTATTAATAATTTGAAGTGAAATCTGAAAATGGTTAATTGCCGGTTCTTGAGCACGGAGTGGAATTAACAAGTAGGTTCCTATGACAGAAGACTTTATTGGAATATTAAGTTACTGAAAAGTCTGTTTCTGGCTTGATTATTTTCAATAAGATAAGTCATTTGCATTTTCAGAATTGCCTAGCATAGATTATTCCCAAAGACATGAAAACAAAGTTCAACTTTTCCATTCTTTTGGTAAGAAGATGGGATTGAAAAGTGAATTCCTACTTTCTCAGCCCTCAGAATTGTTCTGTGACCCTTATATCTGACACTGGTAATTGGTGTCTAGTGATTGCCAGTTGAAATTCAGCTTGGACAAAATAAACTTTTTCTTTTAAGGAGGCATATTAAATGAGGTTATTATGCCATCATTTGGGATTAAGGAATTGCTTCATGGGAAAATGCCAACTCCTTTTATACACATGAAGTTGACAAGAGCCTTATTGTGTCTGGATGAGATGTCTTCATTTTGTTTTCTTTTCTTCTAAAAATAAATGTTCTTCCCACCACCTACTTCTACCTCGTTTACTTGAAAATTGGTTTATAGGAATTATATAAAAATAAATAAAAATGAGTGTTCTGTTTGGAATTGTGATTGCACATACCTTTGCTTTAATTCCTCTCTCCTTCAGTGGTTTTGTCTCCACACAACATGCAATCTCAGTGCTCAGAGCAGGATCCAATGAGTACAAGTAGCATTTTTCAATTCATTACCAGTTCTAGGCAAGAAATGGACTTTACTGATCCTTGTGGGTCCTTCCAGCTCAAGATATTCCATGGCTTATTCTCACATAGTGCATTTTCCCTCTTCTTACAGCTGGCAATATCAAAGCCTAAAAAGTTATAAAAAAGGCTTAAATCTACCAAAGGGCCATATATAAAAAAGCTTTTTATGTAAATAGTTTTTTATTGTTTTCTTTTATTTATATCACTCAAGAATTAACATGTTAATTATGCTCGTGGCTGGGAATTTGGAGGTTTTCCTGTTGATTGCAACAAATTACCTCTTGAAAAAAGTTTAGATGAAAGACACTGATGGAAGGTAAAGCCAAGAAATTTTCTAGTGGATCCACATGCTTCCTCATAATCTTTCTGCTTTCCAAATGTAAGCTCAGTTCGACTGAAATAGTTGAAATTTTGAGTAATTAACCTTTAGATTTTATTTGACACAATAGTTCTTGTTTTCCTCTGGTGTTTTTGTGGGCAAAGGAGTTGGTATTCCAGAGGCAACATTAACAGCTGCCTTCTGGAGGGACATTTGATGGTCCTTTGGCAGAACTGTTCCAGCAAGGCCAGACTTAGAGCAAATCCAGGATATTTAAAGTGGGGTAGAACTGTGGAAGTGGAACTGCCTGGAAAGTGCTGGGAATCCCTCCCAATAACAGCAGAGTGAGGTGTTACTAATGAATCCAGGGAAACTATTGTGTAAAATGGGCTTGGAATTAACTGGAGTGCTGAGAACAAACTCAAGTCCAACTTTTGAATGTAAATAAAATTGATGTGTTACCACAGGCAATTCGGTGAACCACGTAATTAGGTTTTTTTCCATGAAAAAATGAGACATTATGCTGCAGCTGCAGCAAGGCAGTATGTAAAGGATTTATATTCTAGTTACATGAAAATTAAACAATCATTAAAAGACTGTATTTTTAAAAGTGCTATGGAGGCAGGGGGAATGAAAAAAAATCCAATCAGTAGAATTTATTTTTCAGCGATGTATTGGGCAATATCTGCCACAGTAGTTGATGTTTTTTTCCTTTAGAGAATCTTCTTCCAGTGAAATGAACTCACTTAGCTGTGTGAAGTAAATCTAAGTTAGCTTGAAGTGAAATCTGTGTTAATAGGGCTCATTACTAATGTTTGTATTTTCATGTATTGGGTAATTCTAAGAACACAGGGTAAGCTCTACTGGAAAATTTAGACTTAAAATAGATGAAATGCCACTTTCTGAAGAAAATTATTTAAAAATTGCATACAATTGCATTTGGGTAATGGCATTTTTAGAATAATTAATGAACTTTAGGTGACAATGATGGTGCTGGATTGCAAACAGAAAACACTGAAACACAGCTCTGCTGATGTTAACACATCATTCCTCTTCAGAGAGAGATGGTTTTCATTACATAAAAGTCACTTTCTTTATAATGAAGTTCCTGTTAAAGGTCATAAATCTTACTACAGAATTCTTATACCCCAAGCCTGAGACCAGTTTCATTTTAAGTGGGCTTCATTATACACCTGCACTTACTTATCCTGGGATTTGACTGTAATCTGTAGTACAAGTGCTTTGGATACCTGGCAATGTGTCCATGTGGTAATTCCCAGATGTGATCCATGACTTGGGGTGTCAGTGATCAGCCAGGAAAATGGGGGGAAGGCAGCTTTGGAAATGTGAAGTTCCTGATGTTCACTGAAACCTCAGGGTGCTGAAGCTGAAATATGGCCTTTCCAAAGAACCAAATACAACCATATTCCTGCATGGAATGAAGAGGCGGAGCAAGCAGAAAACATCTGAGTACATGGTGTAGGTTAAGAATGAGGGTGGATTCTTACTTTTGCTCTTTGCCCATGGGAAGTGGGGGTTTCAAAAGGTTAAAAAAAAGGCTGGATTTGTGCCGTTAGTTAAATATTAGTCTTTTTGTTAAAAAAAACCAAAAAAACTGTTGGGAGCCTAGCTGCAGCTCTGACACTCACCCCAGTGTATCGCAAGGCACTGGGACAATGAAAAGGCAAAACATAGGTCATGGTGTCCTTGTGACTGTTCAGAGAAGGAAAACAAAGTCATAAAACATTTACAGTGACTGCTCAAGGATAAAGGAAAGCACATCTGGAGAGACAAGATCCTGTTTTGACTATAGTAGAACTACTTCAAAGAAATGATTTTGCAATAGCTTTATTTGATTTATGTTATCCTAGATGTACCTATTAACAAGTAGCTTTTATAGAAAGGAAAACATTGTAACCAATCAGACTGCATGTTAGAAAAGGTATCCCTTATACACTAATGTATAAAAAGAGGTAGTTGAAACAATAAAGTGGACTCTTTTGAGCAAAAATATCTCAGTGTCTGAGTCTCATTCCTAAGAGGCTTCAACATAACGGAACCAAGGAACCATTGTGATACCATGAAGCCTAACAGAACTCGGTGGCCATTGTGACATCATGGGCCCTAACAGAACCAAGGGGCCATTCTGACACCATAGGACCCAACGGAACCAAGCATGCTACTGAGGAACCTCGTGTGAACATTAATTAAACCAAGAATCTGCTCCAGTTGAGCTCCTCTCCCCAGGTGTCCTGGGGTGACATTATGATGCTTTGTATCCTCAGTTGTGTGTGCTGTTCATTTCTGGAATTATGTTCGGTGCTTTCAGAATTGACTCTGAAAGTGAAGGTTTGTTTTGTCTAGTTAGCGGGTGCCCCTCCACCATCGTCTGGGCTTAGGGAGGCTCAGTGGCTTTGCTTTCACTTTGCTGGCTTGGCTGCTGCTTTGCTTGCTTTGCTTTCACTTTTCTTGCTTGGCTTGGCTCGCTGGCTTTGCTTTTGCTTTTTCCTTATTAGTTAGTTTAGCTAGGCAGCCCAATTTCCTTCTCTGTTTTCTTTGCTTTCCTTCTCTTTTCCTGAATACCATCTGAACCTGTTCTGAACCAGGACCTAGGAACATCGAGGAGCCCCTGGAGTCTGCATTTTCATGATAAGCATTCAGCCCTCCCCAGTGCCAGAGACTTTCTGAGTTTGTTCATCCTCTCAGACTGGTGAAAGAGTTTCTTTTGTCATCTGTGGCTGTTTTTTCTTGTATTGGGGAGTGGGGGTTTTTTTGTTTGCTAAATAAACAGGTTTTTTCCACTTTTCCTCAGAGGAAATTTTTCCTGAACCCGGTGGTGGGGGTCTGGTTTTTTTTGGGGGGGGGGGGCTCCTTCCAGAGGTTTTCCTCTTAATTTGTCCTAAATCAGGACACCAGGGTTCTACAGGTCCTGCAGGATCCTGCTTTATCACAGGCTTTCTGTGTGGTCATAGCCTCCTTTGGGAATGGATCTACTGCAGAGCAGGATCCAGCACTGGATGCAGGTGAATCCCTGTTGCATTCTGGGCCTCCATGGGCTGCAAGTGGATCTCTGCTGTATCATGAGGTACCTGAGCTTGTCCCCCCTCCCCATGTGTTGCTGCATGATTAGGGCAGGGGAAATTTGGGAGGGCCAGAACTCCTGTTTCCTCCAGTTACACGGTTGGGAATACTGAGTTTTCAGAGTAGCTACTGCCCATTCTGGTGCTGTGTCACCAACTGAACCATCCAGCAGTTCAATCTTAGGTCAGGCTCCCATATTGACAGGATCTTTTCTTGATCCCCTCTGGCTCTCATCCATAATTTCCTATATACTTGACCTAAGCATTAGTTTTCCAGGAGCAATCTTAAAATGTTGGAAATAAGATTTTAAAGTTTTAGAATAGAATAATATATATATATAAAACAAGTAGAACTTTTAGAACAAAAGTTTGTCCTTTTGGCCTTCTTCTTCATAAGTCTAAGTAATATTTCATAATTAAATAAAAAGTCTGCATTACAAGCCACAAATTGTTAGTTATTAAGTTAAAAGTAAAAATAATTTAAGCATCATTTCTTAATTAAGCAATTTATCCTTAAAATCCCTGTAAAAAAAAAGTCTTCATTTTAAATTGTTTAACTTAAAGTACTGTAAAACTCACCTTTGGTAAAACTATAATAGAAATAAAAGTAATGAACATCTAAACCCAAACAAAAAATAAAATCTCGCACATTTAATCCCAACCCTAACAAAAAATCCCCCCACAGCATTAATTCATCATTCAAACATTGGGCAAGTCTATGCAATCTTCGGGCCTAGATATTGGATTGAGTCCCATCAATGTTGGGATACCCAGACTCCATCCTTCATGCTGGAGTGCAGGATGGCATCACATGTGCATGGTGTTAGGCATTGCCATTCCTTGACAGTTGATCAAATCTGGAGGTCAGGGGATTCAAGGAGCCCTGCTTTTGCATCCATTTGGTCTGCCAAGTATCTTAGTCTAGGGATGGTGTATGTTTTGGGTTATGTCAGTTTTCTTAAGAGGTTTCCATGTGACGATGTATGCTCTGACACATATTACTCACCAAGCTGGTGACATGGCAGTCCACTTCCCTTTGCTGCAGAGCACATAGAAAGTGCTGGTGGTCAAAAGCCTTAGCCAATATCCATGAATACAACACCCAGCAGCCTGTGTTCTCTTCTGGCAGATCAAATTATTGTTTGCTGGAGTATCAATTTTTCAGAGCATCCTGCTGCTTCATAAAGCCTCTTTGCCTTGGCTTGAGGGAGCATGTCTCAGTTTACCTTGCTGATCTTATTCTGGAGAACAGTCTTAACAAGATGGTACCAATCATGATCATTCATGGCTTCTTATAAATAGGTATGATAATAGATGTCTTTTCCAGGTAAAGTATAGGTGGCCCATCCACCTGGTCCAAATCGGTAAATTTATCTCAAATATGGGCAGTGGCCAACAAAGTATGATTGAAAGAATTTTATTGCTCCCACATGTCCTACCCACTGTCCAGTGATGCCGTTCAGCCTTGCTTTTTATTTTCATGAACAGAAACAATCCATCGAGCTTTGTCCACAAAAGTATGTACCATAACAATGGAGAAAAGCATTGCTCTGGATGCTCTGGGCCCAGGCTGTCTTCTCTTGCCTCATCTCAAACTCAGAAGAGTTTTTGTCACACCACTTTCCTCACACTCCTATAGGAAATCCCACAAATTCAATGTCTGCTGGATTTGTAAGATCTTGAGTTAGTCTGTGAAGGCACTGGTGTTTCCTGACCTTCTCATTGGCAGCAACTTTCAAGGAGGAGTTGGAGTGCTTGTATCTGACTGTCATGTTCACCATGAATGCCTTTTCTCCTTTAACAAATATCAAATCTGGCTTGTATAACTTGTTGTGATTGTCTCTTGGAATACACTCTAGTTCTTCTTTTTAGCAGCTCACAGATGTGTCTCTTTGTGCCTTTATTCCTGGTGTTTTGAGTAATTGGACAGTTCCTTATAATATGGGCTGATGTTTCATTATCAGCACCACAATATTATCAAGTTTCCACAAGTACACCTGGCCAGGATCTCTCTCGTGGGGCAGACATTGACTCTCAACTATAGTGCAGTTACCAATTTTCTATGAGGTGTGCTTCTGTACCTGGTTATCCTCCAATTACTGATATTATCATTTTCAAACTTCTCAATACCGTGGCCTTGGGATAAGAGCAATTTTATGATATGATATGATATGATATGATATGATATGATATGATATGATATACATCATATGCTTTGGGATACTTGGCCAACCCCTCCCAGCTTCCACCAAAGTAGTTTACATGTTCCAAGAACTGTTTAGCACGGCTCCTCCTCGGGTTTGCCTTTTTAGAGCCTTTACATTTCTTGGCTGTGGCTTTAGTGTGTTCTTATTATCACCTCCAGCCTGGGCTTCGGTCCATACTTGGTGCTGATAGTAGCAGGGGACTTCATCACCTCTCCATTGGAATCCCAACCAAGCAGGCAGTTCAATTCCCACAAGCATGACTATATCAGCTATTTCACTACTATGTTTAAGTTTAGTTAATAGCAGAAATAAAAACTATATCTTTATAGCAAAATTGCTATAACATTATACATACAGCATGCATTTTAATATTTACAAAAAAACAATATTATAATATGGATTTATATCATACTGGACATTTTCCAGCCCATTCCCAGCTCAAAGCAGAGGGAAGAAGAAAAGGAAAGAGCAGCCCTGACAGAATCCCAGAACGATGGTGATGAGAAGGGGCCCAGCAGGGTGAGACACCTCAAACCCAGTGAAGGTACAAATGAGACCATAGGAGCACAACCTACGAATTTGATTGAACATGGATTTGATTGAACTGGAAATGTGAGGCAGAGAAATAGGAAAGAGAGAAATAGAAAGAGGGAAGAGTTGAGGCTGGGACTGGGCAGCTGCTGGGAAGAGCCACAGAGCACAGAGCCTTTCACCAGCACGGCCAGAGCCCAAATTGAACAATTTGCTCAGTGGTGACTCCCCAGAGAGTGGCATGAAAAATGTGTTCCTCTTTGTGTTGATTTAAAAAGGTGTAATACAAGAAAATAAGAGACAAATAGTAAAGTAAAAGGTTATAATGGTTGGGAGTTTGGTATTTGGTTAAGAATGCACTTTTTTTTGAGGTATATTTTTTGAATTTATTTGCTTCTTGTATATTTATAGACATTGTATATTTTAAAACTGTTTTATAAATGATATTTTATAATTTAGGATTTGTTTTTATGGTTATTTTATGAGTTTGGTTTTTAAGAGCATTTAGGGTTTTTTGGTTGTGGTTTTAATTCATTTTTTTTTAATAAGTTTTAATTTGATTTGTGGCTTTTAGGTTTCAGAGACGGTTGGTGCTGGTAACTGGTGTATTAGCAATAGGTGATTTTATTGAGTGTTATTTAATTAAGTAAGTAGTTTCTTTATTACAAATACTCTTTATTAACCTATGTTATTTTAAAGTAAACTATATTTAAAAAATTATTTTAACACTACACATACAGTATTAATTTGAATATTCAGGAGAAGCCAATCCCATAACGTGAAAAGTAAACAGTCTTCCTCTCAGTTGAACTCTTCATCTTGTCCCCTTGCACATATTCTTTTTACTCCTTTGCTCATCTTCTGGACTTTGATACCAGTTTTCCTGGGTTCATGGATATGGAGAATCCCCCTTATCCTGAGGTGCCTTTGTCCTTGCATCCTGACCGCCCACCCCAGCTCTTTATCTTATCCTGCAGCCTTGCTCTCCCCTGTTCTTGTAAGCACCGTAGATTCCAGCAAACATAGGGTTTTGTCAGCTTCCAGTCAAAGCATTTCTCGATGCTCGATTCCTAACTCTTAGTTTGCTCTGTCTCCCCTGCAGGTTCAGGGGGTGCTGCCCCCTCCCCAACAGCCGCTGCTGCGGCGGCCGCGGGGCACAGGGGGTGGCAAAGGGGGGTCCGGGATGCGAGCGGGGGAGCAGCGGGAGGAAGAGGAGGAGAGGGGAAGGGGAAAAGAGAGGAAGGGGAGGAGCAGGAGCAGGAGGAGCAGGAGGGGATCAGCGGGCGCAGGCGGAGAATCGCGGTGCTGCAGGGCGAGCCCGCTGAGCCCGCAGCTCCGCTGGCCCCGGCAGCATCGCATTCCTGCATCCCGCGGGTGAGCGCGGAGGGGAAGCTCGGCCCGGGGCTATCGCGGCAGCTCCGGCACGGCTGGTTGGGTTTTGGATTCTTGGGGGATGGGGGTTGGTGTTTGTGCCTCGCAGATTCGGGAATCGAGTCCCAAATGTATTTGGGTGTCCTTTGGAGAGGTATTGTTTTATTGATGTGAGGAGGGGATGTTTCTGGCTCTTGCAGGAATCCAAAGCTGAGCCGTAAATGCTCCTTGGGGGGATTTGGAGGGGCCCACGTGGCGATGGCCCGGTCCCGGCGGGGCGGGACATCGGTTTTGGGGATCCCTGGGAGAGGCGGGGGATGAAAGGCGGGAGCCCCGGCGTGGGGAGAGGGGCGACAACAGAGCTGGGGGACCCCCGACAGCCTGGAGGGAAGGTGGAGCCGGGAGATGAGTGGGGTGCGGGCCCCCCGAGCCTGGAAGGGCTGGCGGGGAACAGGGGAAGCCCTGAGTTCCTGGAGTGGGGAGATGCTGGAGAGGGGGACCCTGGGACCTGAGTCAGAATCAGGACAGGATGAGCCCTGGGACCCACAAAACTCCCTCAGTGTGCCTGAGCAGGAGCCAGGAGAGGGGGAATCCCCAGGAGCCATGGGTCCCCATCAGCTCTGAGAACAGAATCCCCATAACCCCAAAGTGAAGACATTGTGAACAGGGATCTCCTGGGAAAGTGTTTTTGGGCTCCTTCGTGATTTTCGTGGTTTTTATGGACACCAAACAGCCCGGGCATTTCTAGAGATGCACTCAAACAGCAGGACCTTCAAAGCCATATCAAGCACTTTGTTTTTCCCCCAAACCAAGATTTTTCATTCCCAAGTCTTATCCAGATGGAGGAAAAGGCTGTGAGGAACAGGAAGATGTCCCAGGACAGCCAGGCAGGTGAGGAGGAAGTCACTGCCCCTTTCCCCCTCTGTCCTGCCGGGGAGGATTGGGGGCATCTCCTTCTCCTTCCCTCTGGCACAGAGGCAAATCCCATCCTCTCCTTGTCCTTCCTCCCCCAGACCAGGAGCTGAGGACGGAGACCATGGAGGACAAATCCCCACAGCAGAACCTCGTGGAAGAGGCCGTTTGCAGCAGCTCCACAGTGCAGGAATCCAACAGGGAGGAAAAGCCACGGAGATCCCGCACCAGGAGGGGCTGCAAACACAGATCATGGGGATCCGAGGAGGAAAGACCCAACCTGGACTGGGCAGGCAGCCAGAGATGTGGCCAGAGCTCTGAGCTGAGGGTCCATGAGCAGCTTCATGATGGCAAAAAGCCCCTTCAGTGTTTGGAATGTGGGAAGAGTTTCAGCACGAGCTCCAGCCTGGTCCGGCACCAGAAGATCCACACTGGGGAGAAGCCCTATGAGTGTGGGAAATGTGGGAAGGGATTCAGAGACACCTCAGATCTGATCAGGCACCAGACAGTGCACACTGGGGAACGGCCCTACGAGTGTGGGGAATGTGGGAAAGGATTCAAGAGCAGCTCCAGCCTCATCATGCACCAGAGGACCCACACTGGGGAACGGCCTTACGAGTGTGGGGAATGTGGGAAGAGCTTCAACCAGAACTCCAATTTGACTCGCCACCAGAGGATCCACACTGGGGAACGGCCCTACGAGTGTGGGGACTGTGGGATGGGGTTCAGAATGCGCAGTGAACTCACCCGTCACCAGAGGATCCACAGTGGGGAACGACCGTATGTGTGTGGGGAATGTGGGAATGGCTTCCGTAACACCACCGAACTAATCCACCACCTGACAGTGCACACCAGGGAACGGCCCTACGAGCGTGGGGAATGTGGGAAGAGCTTCCGCATGTGCTCCAGTTTGTTCCGCCACCGGAGGATCCACACTGGGGAACAGCCCTACAAGTGTGTGAGGAATGTGGGAAGGGCTGCCATGACACCTCCAACCTTATGCAACACCTGACAGTGCACAACGGAAAACGGCCTATGAGTGTGGGGGATGTGGGAAGAGCTTCAGGCACAGATCCCACCTGATTGTCCACCAGAGGATCCACACTGGGGAGAGGCCCTATGAGTGTCTGGAGTGTGGCAAGAGGTTTCAACAGAGATCCAATCTGCTCAGGCATCAGCAGATTCATGTTGAGGAGAGGCCCTTCCGCTTCCTCTAGTGCAGGAAGGGCTTTAAGAAAAACTCTGCCCTCGTCACCCACCATCACCAGGGAGAGCCCCTAACAGTGTCCTCAGTGTGTCTCCCAGAACTCTGCTGTGACCCAACACCAATGGGGGCACTGGTAAGGGAAGCTCTGTGAGTGCCCTGTGTGTGGGAAGAGGTTCCTGCGCTGCTCCAGCTCCATCCCCTCTGTTGGGCCCCATTGGATGCTCCCCAGTGACCCTTGTTGGGCAGAGCCTTGGTGATCCATGGTCCTGGTGATCCTTATTGGGAACGCACCTTGCTGGTGGTCTCCACATCTTCCTGGTTCTCTGTGGGCACCTGAACTCAGCAGGCCAAAAATCCATTGGGATGCAGACTTGTTGGTGAAGGAATAGCAAAGACTTTTGAATGCCTAGCAAGTAGTTCTGAAGCAATAGATGAAATATAGATCTTAGCAGTATTTGACATAGATGCTGAAAATAGTTATGTTAAGGTTTGAGGCCTCTTCCATTGTTTAGATAAAACCAAATACCATAAATGCCAAAGAAGCAGCAGATACCCTGTCTCAAGCCTCGCAGGAAAGACCTGAAGATAAGGGTAAAGCCATAAAACATGGTAATTTAGTTGTTCCTATAGGTTGCATGTAAATATTAGGAAATTAGTATATTGTATTAGATTGGTTGTTTGAATTTAGATTATTCATTATGGAATAATACTTATCGTACTGCAAATGGAAAATCTTTCTCTCTCTCTTCTCTGCTTCTCCTCTCTTCTCTATGCTTTTGTCTCTTCTTCTTCCTCTCTTCTCTCCCCGCTCCTCCTCTCCTCCTCCTCGCTCTTATTACCCCTAATCTCTAACTTTTCTCTAAGCTCTCTCATATACCCACGCCCTATAATAAAATACAACCCTGAAGAACAGCAAATAATCATCTCCTGAGTCTGTCCAGTGACTGTCCAGAAACCCCCCGGTCCCACAACACTTGGCCTGTGGGGGACACAAGAGTTTCCCAGGCCTGGGCTCCGGTGCTGTCCCTGCTGACTGAGTGCCAGAGCAGCTCCCAGCGACACCTGCCACATGTTCCTTCCCCTGCCCTCACCTCCCTGAACCACCAGCACCCACTGCAGTCCATGGTGGCATCAGAGCTGTCTCCAGCCTGTTCAAAAGGAGACAGATCACAAACAGGCACAGGGTGACATCTCAAATCTCTCTGGGCTGCTAAAGAGCACTGAGGTCCCATGAGGCCAGTGACTCCATGGTGACATGCCAGACCTCTTTCACCCTCCAAAGACTTGTGAGCTCCCAAGCACTCACCAGAGGACAACAGATGTGTCTCTACATGCCAAGGAGCCCATTAGGCACAGGCACTCACCGAGGTTCCATGCTTACATCCCAGTGGTCTCTGTGATCCTAAAGAACACTGAGGTCATGTGCAATCCCAAGGGCTCCATGGTGACATTGCAGCAGTCTCTCATCTGCCAAACCACACTGACCTCACAGGCTGTCACAGGGTCTCAATGGCAACATCACAAGTGTCTCCAGGATGCTCAGCAGCTGTGATGTCACAGGCACTTACAGGGACTCTAGGGTAACATTCCAGGGGTGTCAAAGGCTGCAAAAGAACCATGAGGTCACACAGTGTTACAGGAATTCCACAGGGACATCCCAGGGGGCTCCAGGCTGCTAAAGAAGTGCTTTGCCTCAGGCACTCAGAGGGGTTCCATTGTGACAGGCCAGTGGTTGCCACGCTCCTAAGGAACACGGAGGTCACAGGCAGTGACAGCAGCTCTGTCCTGACATCCCTTGTGTCTCCACCCTGCCAAAGAACTCTGATGTCACTGGCACTGACAAGGGCTCCATGGTGACATCCCAGGTTTCTATGAACTACTAAAGAGCACTCCGGTCAAAAGCCCTCCCAAGGACTCCATCCTCACATCCCAGAGGGAGACAGGTTTTTAAAGAGCCCTGAGCTCACCTGCACTCACAGGGCTTCCACGGTGACATCGCAGGGCTCTCTGGGGCTTCTAAGGAACCAGGAGGTCCCTGGCAGTGACAGACACTCCGTGGCCACATCCTAGAAGAATCTGGGCTGCCAAAGAGAGGTCAGGAGCAGTCACAGGTACTCCATGGTGTGAAAGGTAAGATTCACTTTGCTAGTAAATTTCAAAACGTTTCATAATAGACAGTAAGAGACAAACAATAAAGCCAAAGGTTATAAAGGTCAGGTGCTTGACATCCAGCCAAGAGCATACACTAACTCAGAAAACATGCATCAACGTATTGCATACTCCTAGAGCTTCATGCACTATTCAACCCGTAAATCAACTTTTTTAAACTTTTTATTTTTAACTTTTTTTTTTCTCCTTGTGGCTCATGCTCTTTCTTGTCAGCGCATTCCCACATAACGAAGATCAATAAATTCCTTCCCTGTACTTCTGGTGTTAGTCACCCCTGTGTTCATCCAGACAGGAAAATCCAAGAATTTCCTGAATATCTTTTTACCATTCTCCGACTTAGTTACATGAGCAAAAGCTTTTTACATGACCATGTTATAGTCCAAGAAATACAGATATTTATTACATTACTATTTTGAAGTTTTGGTAAGAGCAGAACTTAAAGAAACTATATTCATACAGCAAAGTTTTGCAACATTATACACATAGCATTCATTTTAATACTTGCGAAAAGCCAATAATATAATATGGAATTATAACAACGGTGACATCACAAGGGCCTTTAATCTTCCTCCCCTCTCAGTCACCCTCAGCACGCCCCACTGCTCCCGGCAAAGGAAGGAGGGAGTCTTTAGGAACCGCCGGAGCTCCTGCCCCGTCCCTGCACGGGCAGCAGCATGAGACCCTAAACCCGGTGTGCGGGACTCTGAATCCGCCGCGCCCCTGCCCCGCCTGCCGCCTCCATTTCTGCATCGCTCCCTCGCCCCGCTGCGCTCCCGCTCGCCCGGGCTGAAGAAGCAGCGGGGGAGGCGTGGGAAAAGCGCCATCAAACAAAACTCCAAGCGACCCGCACAGAAATCTTGGCAGAGAGACACCGGGCAGGGCCCCGCCATCGCCCGCAGCCCGTGCCCGGCCGCACCGTGCCCGGCCCCGCTGCTCGCCCAGCGCAGCCTCCTCCTCTCCCGCCATCGCCCGCAGCCCGTGCCCGGCCGCACCGTGCCCGGCCCCGCTGCTCGCCCAGCGCAGCCTCCTCCTCTCCCGCCATCGCCCGCAGCCCGTGCCCGGCCGCACCGTGCCCGGCCCGCCTGCTCGCCCAGCGCAGCCTCCTCCTCTCCCGCAATCGCCCGCAGCCCGTGCACGGCCGCACCGTGCCCGGCCCCGCTGCTCGCCCAGCGCAGCCTCCTCCTCTCCCGCCCAACGCCCGCAGCCCGTGCCCGGGGGCCCGCACCGTGCCCGGCCCCGCTGCCGCCCAGCGGCAGCCTCCTCCTCTCCCGCCGCCGCCCGGAGGCCCTCACGCTCGGCGGCCGCCGGCGGGAAAAGCCCTTCCCGTGCTGCCCCGCGCCACCGCCGAGCCTGAGGGAGCTGAGGGCTGCGCGGCACGAGGGGAAAACAGAAGGAAACAGAATCGAAACAAAAGCGGCCTGGCGGTGGCGGAAAAGGGGAGACTAACAACTACCACACTCTCGCCTAAGACTCCTGCCCATAGCCGCAGCTCCGCCTGCCGCGCCGAAAAATAAACGCCCCGCAGCAGAAACACAAAATTCCCTCCCCTCAGAGCGCAGAGCCAAAGCCGAAAGCCGCCAAGGGCGCCCGGCCCTGCGCTGCCGCGGCGGGCGGGGGAACTCGGGGCGGGCCGGTCGCTTCAGGGCCGGGCTCTGGGGGCAGCGGGGCCGGGGCGGCGCAGTATTTCTCTGAATATTCAGGAGAAGCCAATCCCACAACATGTGTTTGTAGCAGCGGCAGAGCCGCAGCGCCCAGCGCTCCCCACTCCCACCCCACCTGCGCCACCCTCTCGCATCCAGCGACCCCCGGGAGCGGAACTGGGGCTCGGGGGGAGGGGGACGGCACGGACGGATCTGCACTGGGGGCCCCGAGCCCCCTGCCCAGCCCTGTGAAGCGCGGAAAAACTCTCTATACCGCACAAAATAAGATATAAGAGTAGGTATGTATTTATTCAGCGCTCAGGGGGATAACTCCTCCAAAACCACGCACACCTTTGGCGACCTGCACCTCTCTTTGTATTCTCTACAAACTACAATTGCACAATACACCTAATACATATTCATTGCCTGCTCTGCTTCATACTACAATTAGCTACACGCCTCTTTCTGCTCCACACGGCTCCTTGGGAAAAAGGAAACAGTGTTCCTCTCAGTTGAACATTTCATCTTGTCTCCTTGCACATATTCTTTTTACTCCTTTGCTCATCTTCTGGACTTTGATACCAGTTTTCCTGGGTTCATGGATCTGGACAATCCCATTTATCCTGTGGTCCCTTTGTCCTTGCATCCTGTTCGCCCACCCCAGCTCTTTATCTTATCCTGCAGCCTTGCTCTCCCCCGTTCTTGTAAGCACCGTAAATTCCAGCAAGCATAGGGTTTTGCCAGCCCCCTTCTAGTCCAAGCATTTCTCGATGCTCGATTCCTAAGTCTCAGTTGCTCTGTCTCCCCTGCAGGCTCAGGGGGCGCTGCCCCTCCCCAACAGCCGCTGCTGCGGCGGCCGCGGGGCACAGGGGGTGGCAAAGGGGGGTCCGGGATGCGAGCGGGGGCAGCAGCGAGAGGAAGAGGAGGAGAGAGGAAGGGGAGGAGCAGGAGCAGGAGGCACAGGAGAGGAGCAGCGGGCACAGGCGGAGAATCGCGGTGCTGCAGGGCGAGCCCGCTGAGCCCGCAGCTCCGCTGGCCCCGGCAGCATCGCATTCCTGCATCCCGCGGGTGAGCGCGGAGGGGAAGCTCGGCCCGGGGCTATCGCGGCAGCTCCGGCACGGCTGGTTGGGTTTTGGATTCTTGGGGGATGAGGGTTGGTGTTTGTGCCTCGCAGATTCGGGAATCGAGTCCCAAATGTATTTGGGTGTCCGTGGGAGAGGGATTGTTTTATTGATGTGAGGAGGGGATGTTTCTGGCTCTTGCAGGAATCCAAAGCGGAGCCGTAAATGCTCCTTGGGGGGATTTGGAGGGGCCCACGTGGCGATGGCCCGGTCCCGGCGGGGCGGGACATCGGTTTTGGGGATCCCCGGGAGAGGCGGGGGATGAAAGGCGGGAGCCCCGGCGTGGGGAGAGGGGCGACAGCAGAGCTGGGGGACCCCCGGCAGCCTGGAGGGAAGGTGGAGCCGGGAGATGAGTGGGGTGCGGGCCCCCCGAGCCTGGAAGGGCTGGCAGGGAACGGGGGAAGCCCTGAATGCCTGGAGTGGGAGGAGCCGAGTCAGGATCAGGACAAGATGAGCCCTGGGACCCACAAAACTCCCTCAGCGTGCCTGAGCAGGAGCCAGGAGAGGGGGAATCCCCAGGAGCCACGGGCCCCCATCAGCTCTGAGAACAGGGACCCCATAACCCCAAAGTGAGGACAGTGCAAACAGGGATCTCCTGGGAGAGTGTTTTTGGGCTCCTTCGTGATTTTCGTGGTTTTTATGGACACCAAACAGCCCGGGCATTTCTAGAGATGCACTCAAACAGCAGGACCTTCAAAGCCATATCAAGCACTTTGTTTTTCCCCCAAACCAAGATTTTTCATTCCCAAGTCTTATCCAGATGGAGGAAAAGGCTGTGAGGAACAGGAAGATGTCCCAGGACAACCAGGCAGGTGAGGAGGAAGTCATTGCCCCTTTCCCCCTCTGTCCTGCTGGGGAGGATTGGGGGCATCTCCTTCTCCTTCCCTCTGGCACAGAGGCAAATCCCATCCTCTCCTTGTCCTTCCTTTCCCAGACCAGGAGCTGAGGACGGAGACCAGGGAGGACAAATCCCCACAGCAGAACCTCGTGGAAGAGGCCGTTTGCAGCAGCTCCACAGTACAGGAATCCAACAGGGAGGAAAAGCCACGGAGATCCCGCACCAGGAGGGGCTGCAAACGCAGATCATGGGGATCTGAGGAGGAAAGACCCAACCTGGGCCGGGCAGGCAGCCAGAGATGTGGCCAGAGCTCTGAGCTGAGGGTCCATGAGCAGCTTCATGATGGCAAAAAGTCCCTTCAGTGTTTGGAATGTGGGAAGAGTTTCAGCACGAGCTCTGGCCTGGTCCGGCACCAGATGATCCACACTGGGGAGAAGCCCTATGAGTGTGGGAAATGTGGGAAGGGTTTCAGAGACACCTCAGACCTGATCAGGCACCAGACAGTGCACACTGGGGAACGGCCCTACGAGTGTGGGGAATGTGGGAAGGGATTCAAGAGCAGCTCCAGCCTCATCATGCACCAGAGGACCCACACTGGGGAACGGCCCTACAAGTGTGGGAAATGTGGGAAGAGCTTCAACCAGAACTCCAATTTGACTCGCCACCAGAGGATCCACACTGGGGAACGGCCCTACGAGTGTGGGGAATGTGGGAAGAGCTTCCGCGTGAGCTCCAGTTTGTTCCGCCACCGGAGGTCCCACACTGGGCAACAGCCCTACAAGTGTGTGAGGAATGTGGGAAAGGCTGCCATGACACCTCCAACCTTATGAAACACCTGACAGTGCACACTGGAAAACGGCCTATGAGTGTGGGGGATGTGGGAAGAGCTTCAGGCACAGATGAAACCTTATTGTCCACCAGAGGATCCACACTGGGGAGAGGCCCTATGACTGTCTGGAGTGTGGCAAGAGGTTTCAACAGAGATCCAATCTGCTCAGGCATCAGCAGATTCATGTAGAGGAGAGGCCCTTCCGCTTCCCCTAGTGCAGGAAGAGCTTTAAGAAAAACTCTGCCCTCGTCACCCACCATCACCAGGGAGAGCCCCTAACAGTGTCCTCAGTGTGTCTCCCAGAACTCTGCTGTGACCCAACACCAATGGGGGCACTGGTAAGGGAAGCTCTGTGAGTGCCCTGTGTGTGGGAAGAGGTTCCTGCGCTGCTCCAGCTCCATCCCCTCTGTTGGGCCCCATTGGATGCTCCCCAGTGACCCTTGTTGGGCAGAGCCTTGGTGATCCATGGTCCTGGTGATCCTTATTGGGAACGCACCTTGCTGGTGGTCTCCACATCTTCCTGGTTCTCTGTGGGCACCTGAACTCAGCAGACCAAAAATCCATTGGGATGCGGACTTGGTGGTGAAGGAATAGCAAAGACTTAGGAATGCCTAGCAAGTAGTTCTGAAACAATAGATGAAATAGAGATCTTAGCAGTATTTGACACAGATGCTGAAAATAGTTATGTTAAGGTTTGAGCCCTCTTCCTTTGTTTAGATAAAACCAAATACCACACATGCCAAAGGAGCAGCAGATACGCTGTCTCAAGCCTGGCAGGAAAGACCTGAATATAAGGGTAAAGCCATAAAACATGGTAATTTAGTTGTTCCTATAGGTTGCATGTAAATATTAGGAAATTAGTATATTGTATTAGATTGGTTGTTTGAATTTAGATTATTCATTATGGAATAATACTTATCATACTGCAAAGGGAAAATCTTTCTCTCTCTGTCCTGCTTCTCTCTCTCTTCTCTGCTTCCCCTCTCTTCTCTATGTTTTTGTCTCTTCTTCATCTCTTCTCTCCCCGCTCCTCCTCTCCTCCTTGCTCTTATTACCTCTAATCTCTATCTTTTCTCTAAGCTCTCTCATATACCCACGCCCTATAATAAAATACAACCCTGAAGAACAGCAAATAATCATCTCCTGAGTCTGTCCAGTGACTGTCCAGAAACCCCCCGGTCCCACAAGACTTGGCCTGTGGGGGACACAAGAGTTTCCCAGGCCTGGGCTCTGGTGCTGTCCCTGCTGACTGAGTGCCAGAGCGGCTCCCAGCGACACCTGCCACATGTTCCTTCCCCTGCCCTCACCTCCCTGAACCACCAGCACCCACTGCAGTCCATGGTGGCATCAGAGCTGTCTCCAGCCTGTTCAAAAGGAGACAGATCACAAACAGGCACAGGGTGCCCATGGTGACATCTCAAGTCTCTCTGGGCTGCTAAAGAGCACTGAGGTCACATGAGGCCAGTGACTCCATGGTGACATGCCAGACCTCTTTCACCTTCCAAAGACTTGTGAGCTCCCAAGCACTCACCAGAGGACAACAGATGTGTCTCTACATGCCAAGGAGCCCATTTGGCACAGGCACTCACTGAGGTTCCGTGGTTACATCCCAGTGGTCTCTGTGATCCTAAAGAACACTGATGTCATGTGCAATCCCAAGGGCTCCATGGTGACATTGCAGCAGTCTCTCATCTGCCAAACCACACTGACCCCACAGGCTGTCACAGGGTCTCAATGGCAACATCACAAGTGTCTCCAGGATGCTCAGCAGCTGTGATGTCACAGGCACTCACAGGGACTCTAGGGTGACATTCCAGGGGTGTCAAAGGCTGCAAAAGAACCATGAGGTCACACAGTGTTACAGGAATTCCACAGGGACATCCCAGGGGGCTCCAGGCTGCTAAAGAAGTGCTTTGCCACAGGCACTCAGAGGGGTTCCATTGTGACAGGCCAGTGGTTGCCACACTCCTAAGGAACACGGAGGTCACAGGCAGTGACAGCAGCTCTGTGCTGACATCCCTCGTGTCTCCACCCTGCCAAAGAACTCTGATGTCACTGACACTGACAAGGGCTCCATGGTGACATCCCAGGTTTCTATGAACTACTAAAGAGCACTCAGGTCAAAAGCCCTCCCAAGGCCTCCATCCTCACATCCCAGAGGGAGACAGGTTTTTAAAGAGCCCTGAGCTCACCTGCACTCACAGGGCTTCTACGGTGGCATCACAGGGCTCTCTGGGGCTTCTAAGGAGCCAGGAGGTCCCTGGCAGTGAGAGGCACTCCGTGGTCACATCCTAGAAGAATCTGGGCTGCCAAAGAGAGGTCAGGAGCAGTCACAAGTACTCCATGGTGTGAAAAGTAAGATTCACTTTCCTGGTAAACTTCAAAACGTTTCATAATAGACAGTAAGAGACAAACAATAAAGCCAAAGGTTATAAAGGTTCAGGTGCTTGACATACAGCCAAGAGCATACACTAACTCAGAAAACATTTTTTAAATGCATCAACATGTTGCATATTCATGGAGCTTCATGCATTATTCAATCAGTTAATCAACTTTAAAAAACTTTTTTTTCTCCTTGTGGCTCATGCTCTTTCTTGTCAGCGCATTCACAGTTAACGGAGATCAATAAATTCCTTCCCTGGACTTCTGGTGTTCATCACCCCTCTGTTCATCCAGACAGAATAATCCAAGAATGTGTAGAAATTCCTGAATATCTTCCTTTTTTTGCCATTCTCCGAGTTAGTTACATGAGCAAAAGCTTTTTACATCACTATGTTACAGTCCAAGAAATATAGATATTTATCACATTACTATTTCTAAGTTTTGGTAAGAGCAGAACTAAAAGAAACTATATTCATACAGCAAAGTTTTCCAACATTATACACATAGCATTCATTTTAATACTTGCGAAAAGCCAATAATATAATATGTAATTATAACAACGGTGACATCACAAGGGCCTTTAATCTTCCTCCCCTCTCAGTCACCCTCAGCACGCCCCACTGCTCCCGGCAAGGGAAGGATGGAGTCTTTAGGAGCCGCCGGAGCTCCTGCCCCGTCCCTGCACGGGCAGCAGCATGAGACCCTAAACCCGGTGTGCGGGACTCTGAGCCCGCCGTGCCCCTGCCCCGCCTGCCGCCTCCATTTCTGCATCGCTCCCTCGCCCCGCTGCGCTCCCGCTCGCCCGGGCTGGAGAAGCAGCGGGGGAGGCGTGGGAAAAGCGCCATCAAACAAAACTCCAAGCGACCCGCACAGAAATCTCCTTGGCAGAGAGACACCGGGCAGGGCCCCGCCATCGCCCGCAGCCCGTGCCCGGCCGCACCGTGCCCGGCCCCGCTGCTCGCCCAGCGCAGCCTCCTCCTCTCCCGCCATCGCCCGCAGCCCGTGCCCGGCCGCACCGTGCCCGGCCCCGCTGCTCGCCCAGCGCAGCCTCCTCCTCTCCCGCCGCCGCCCGGGCCCTCACGCTCGGCTGCCGCCGGCGGGAAAAGCCCTTCCCGTGCTGCCCCGCGCCACCGCCGAGCCTGAGGGAGCCTGAGGGGCTGCGCGGGCAGCGAGGGGAAAACAGAAGGAAAAACAGAAATCAGAAACAAAAAGCGGCCTGGCGGTGGCGGAAAAGGGAGACTAACAACTACCACACTCTCGCCTAAGACTCCTGCCCATAGCCGCAGCTCCGCCTGCCGCGCCGAAAAATAAAACGCCCCGCAGCAGAAATACAAAATTCCCTCCCCTCAGAGCGCAGAGCCAAAGCCGAAAGCCGCCAAGGGCGCCCGGCCCTGCGCTGCCGCGGCGGGCGGGGGAACTCGGGCCGGGCCGGTCGCTTCGGGCCGGGCTCTGGGGGCAGCGGGGCCGGGGCGGTGCAGTATTTCTCTGAATATTCAGGAGAAGCCAATCCCACAACATGTGTTTGTAGCAGCGGCAGAGCCGCAGCGCCCAGCGCTCCCCACTCGCACCCCACCTGCGCCACCCCCTCGCATCCAGCGACCCCCGGGAGCGGAACTGGGGCTCGGGGGGAGGGGGACGGCACGGACGGATCTGCACTGGGGGGCCCCGAGCCCCCTGCCCAGCCCTGTGAAGCGCTGAAAAACTATAACGCACAAAATAAATTATAAGAGTAGGTATGTATTTATTCAGCGCTCAGGGGGATAACTCCTCCAAAACCACGCACACCTTTGGCGACCTGAACCTCTCTTTTTATTCTCTACAAACTACAATTGCACAATACACCTAATACATATTCATTGCCTGCTCTGCTTCATACTACAATTAGCTACACGCCTCTTTCTGCTCCACACGGCTCCTTGGGAAAAAGGAAACAGTGTTCCTCTCAGTTGAACATTTCATCTTGTCTCCTTGCACATATTCTTTTTACTCCTTTGCTCATCTTCTAGACTTTGATACCAGTTTTCCTGGGTTCATGGATCTGGACAATCCCATTTATCCTGTGGTCCCTTTGTCCTTGCATCCTGTTCGCCCACCCCAGCTCTTTATCTTATCCTGCAGCCTTGCTCTCCCCCGTTCTTGTAAGCACCGTAAATTCCAGCAAACATAGGGTTTTGTCAGCCCCCTTCTAGTCAAAGCATTTCTCGATGCTCGATTCCTAACTCTCAGTTGCTCTGTCTCCCCTGCAGGCTCAGGGGGTGCTGCCCCCTCCCCAACAGCCGCTGCTGCGGCGGCCGCGGGGCACAGGGGGTGGCAAAGGGGGGTCCGGGATGCGAGCGGGGGAGCAGCGGGAGGAAGAGGAAGAGAGAGGAAGGGGAGGAGAGAGGAATGGGAGGAGCAGGAGCAGGAGGAGCAGGAGAGGAGCAGCGGGCACAGGCGGAGAATCGCGGTGCTGCAGGGCGAGCCCGCTGAGCCCGCAGCTCCGCTGGCCCCGGCAGCATCGCATTCCTGCATCCCGCGGGTGAGCGCGGAGGGGAAGCTCGGCCCGGGGCTATCGCGGCAGCTCCGGCACGGCTGGTTGGGTTTTGGATTCTTGGGGGATGAGGGTTGGTGTTTGTGCCTCGCAGATTCGGGAATCGAGTCCCAAATGTATTTGGGTGTCCGTGGGAGAGGGATTGTTTTATTGATGTGAGGAGGGGATGTTTCTGGCTCTTGCAGGAATCCAAAGCTGAGCCGTAAATGCTCCTTGGGGGGATTTGGAGGGGCCCACGTGGCGATGGCCCGGTCCCGGCGGGGCGGGACATCGGTTTTGGGGATCCCCGGGAGAGGCGGGGGATGAAAGGCGGGAGCCCCGGCGTGGGGAGAGGGGCGACAGCAGAGCTGGGGGACCCCCGGCAGCCTGGAGGGAAGGTGGAGCCGGGAGATGAGTGGGGTGCGGGCTCCCAGAGCCTGGAAGGGCTGGCAGGGAACGGGGGAAGCCCTGAGTGCCTGCAGTGGGGGGATGCTGGAGAGGGGGACCCTGTGACCTGAGTCAAGATCAGGGCAGGATGAGCCCTGGTACACACAAAACTCCCTCAGCGTGCCTGAGCAGGAGCCAGGAGAGGGGGAATCCCCAGGATCCACGGGTCTCCATCAGCTCTGAGAACAGAATCCCCATAACCGCAAAGTGAAGACAGTGCGAACAGGGATCTCCTGGGAAAGTGTTTCTGGGCTCCTTCGTGAGTTTTGGTGGTTTTTATGAACACCAAACAGCCCAGGTATTTCTAGAGATGCACTCAGACAGCAGGACCTTCAAAGCTATATCAAGCACTTTGTTTTTCCCCCAAACCAAGATTTTCCATTCCCAAGTCTTATCCAGATGGAGGAAAAGGCTGTGAGGAACAGGAAGATGTCCCAGGACAGCCAGGCAGGTGAG
This sequence comes from Erithacus rubecula, assembly GCF_903797595.1. Lineage (NCBI taxonomy): Eukaryota > Metazoa > Chordata > Aves > Passeriformes > Muscicapidae > Erithacus > Erithacus rubecula. The sequence continues at coordinate 18,804 of NW_027635774.1, read as the reverse complement.
GAGGAAATTACTGCCCCTTTCCCCCTCTGTCCTGCTGGGGAGGATTGGGGGCATCTCCTTCTCCTTCCCTCTGGCACAGAGGCAAATCCCATCCTCTCCTTGTCCTTCCTCCCCCAGACCAGGAGCTGAGGACGGAGACCAGGGAGGACAAATCCCCACAGCAGAACCTCATGGAAGAGGCCATTTGCAGTGGCTCCACAGTGCAGGAATCCAACAGGGAGGAAAAGCCACGGAGATCCCGCACCAGGAGGGGCTGCAAACGCAGATCATGGGGATCCGAGGAGGAAAGACCCAGCCTGGGCCAGGCAGGCAGCCAGAGATGTGGCCAGAGCTCTGAGCTGAGGGTCCATGAGCAGCTTCATGATGGCAAAAAGCCCCTTCAGTGTTTGGAATGTGGGAAGAGTTTCAGCACGAGCTCCAGTCTCGTCCAGCATCAGATGATCCACAATGGGGAGAAGCCGTATGAGTGTGGGGAATGTGGGAAGGGATTCAGAGGCACCTCAGATCTGATCAGGCACCAGACAGTGCACACTGGGGAACGGCCCTACGAGTGTGGGGAATGTGGGAAGGGATTCAAGAACAGCTACAGCCTGATATGCCACCAGAGGACCCACACTGGGGAACGGCCCTATGAGTGTGAGGAATGTGGGAAGGGATTCAGTGTGAGGTCCCGTTTGACCCACCACCAGAGGACCCACACTGGGGAACGGCCCTACGAGTGTGGGGAATGTGGGAAGGGATTCAGTGTGAGGGCCCGTTTGACCTACCACCAGAGGATCCACACTGGGGAACGGCCCTACGTGTGTGGGGAATGTGGGAAGAGCTTTAGGATACGTACTGACCTCACCCGCCATCAGATGATCCACAGTGGGGTAAAACTGTATGTGTGTGGGGAATGTGGGAGGAGCTTCAGCCAGAAACACAACCTGATTGTCCACAAGATGATCCACACTGGGGAACGACCCTATGTGTGTGGGGAATGTGGGAAGAGCTTCAGCCGGAACAGTAAACTGATTGTTCACCAGAGGATCCACACTGGGGTACGACCATATGTGTGTGGGGAATGTGGGAAGGGATTCACAGACATTTCTGGCCTGACCTGCCACCAGAGAGTGCACTCTGGGGAACGACCCTACGAGTGTGGGGAATGTGGGAAGGGATACACAGACATTTCTGGCCTGACCCGCCACCAGACAGTGCACACTGGGGAACGGCCCTACAAGTGTGGGGAATGTGGGAAGGGATTCAGCTGCAGCTCCAGCCTGATCTGCCACCAGAGGATCCACACTGGGGAACAGCCCTACAAGTGTGGGGAATGTGGGAAGAGCTTCAGCCAGAGCTCCAATTTGATCTGCCACCAGAGGATCCACACTGGGGAACGGCCCTATGTGTGTGGGGAATGTGGGAAGGGATTCCGTGACAGATATGATTTAATCTGCCACCAGAGGATGCACACTGGGGAGAAGCCCTATGAGTGTGGGGAATGTGGGAAGGCCTTCGCCGTCAGGTCCCATTTGATCCGCCACCAGAGGATCCACACTGGGGAACGGCCCTACAATTGTGGGGAATGTGGGAAAAGCTTCCATAACAGCTCCGAACTAATCTACCACCGGAGAGTGCACACCGGGGAACGGCCCTACGACTGTGGGGAATGTGGGAAGAGCTTCAGCGCCAGGTCCAGTTTGATCCGCCACCAGAGGACCCACACTGGGGAACGGCCCTACAAGTGTGGGCAATGTGGGAAGGGCTGCCATGACACCTCTGGACTTCTGCAACACCTGACAGTGCACACCGGGGAACGGCCCTACAACTGTGGGGAATGTGGGAAGAGCTTCAAGCACAGATCCCACCTGATTATCCACCAGATGATCCACACCGGGGAGAGGCCCTATGAGTGTACTGAGTGTGGGAAGAGGTTTCAGAGGAGATGGAGTCTGCTAAAGCATCAGCAGATTCACGTAGAGGAGAGGAGAGGCCCTTCTGCTTCCCCTAGTGCAGGAAGAGCTTTAAGAAAAACTCCACCCTCGTCACCCACCAGCGGATCCACGCCAGGGAGAGCCCTAACAGTGTCCCCAGTGTTGGAAGAGCTTCTCCCAGAACTCTGCCATGACCCAGCACCAATGGGGGCACTGGTAAGGGAAGCTCTGTGAGTTCCCCATGTGTGGGAAGAGGTTCCTGTGCTGCTCCAGCTCCATCTCCTCTGTTGGACCCTGTTGGATGCTCCCCAGTGATCCATAGTCCTGGTGATCCATGTTGGGAATGCACCTGGCTTGTGGTCTCCACTTCTTCCTGGCTCACCATGGGCACCTGGACTCAGCAGGCCAAAAATCCATTGGGATGCAGACTGACATCAGGAATTCATTTGGGACAGCGGATTTTACTTTCCACCTCAAAAAATTGCACTTTTTTATCCCATAATTTCTACTGGCAGCGTCAATGAGTACTGGATGGACCTTGAGATCTTCACCAACCTAAACATTACATGATTCTACTTCTATCTGGGCCACAGGCATCTTCCACAGCCAAATAGCGATGGACTGGGGCAGAAAATCGAGATTTTGGAGACAATGGAGTGGAAAGTCGTCTAAAAACAGTTCTTTTTACCTGCTGAAGCCTATGCATACCCAGCCAGCATGAACAGGTAAATGCTTTTATTTGGGCCCTGATTTTCTTTACTTTTTCTTCATCCCTTCACCCAACATTGGGGTAAAAATAAAGACATTGAACTAAGACATTGACGTGGACATTGTGGGTGGGGACATGGTGGGCACGGGAATATGGATATGCACACAGACATGGGTATGGACATAGACATGGACATGGACCTGGATATGCATATGGACATGGACTTGGATATGGACATGGGCAGGGCTGTGGATGGAGATATCAGGCTTGGGGGGGGTCACAGACATAGATGGTGACATGGGGGAATGTGGTCATGGATGGTGACATGGCAGTATGGCCATGGATGGTCACAAGTGGCCTAGGGGACAAGTCCATGGGTGGACACATCCACACCATGACATGTTCCATGACCAAGGTGTTATGGGCTAATGTTTGGACTAGCTTTTTTTTTTGCTTTTTTTTGTGCAGCTGCCAGGTTTTTTTTTTAAACAGTTTTATTTAAGCTAGTGTTTTTTGGGTTTAAGTTGGAAAGTGTTTCTTTTGTATTTTTGCTAATAAAAAAGTTTTTTCCATTTTCACCAGAAAAACAATTCTTTCTAAACTCAGTAAAAAAAAAAAATTGTAAAAAAAAAAAAGGGGGGGAGAGCCCTTTAGAGCTCTTTTTCCCCAAATTTATCCTAAACTTAAACACAAGGAGAACACATCCCCACCGCCACCACAATGTTGTCCCCTTCACGCTACCGTTGATTCACTGCTCCTCCCCTGGGTGTGACACCTGCCTGGCGGGATGTCCCCATGTTCTGGTGACTCGTGTCCCTCAGGCCACTCCCACCAGTGGCTCCAGCAGCAGCCAGAGCCCGTCCTCGGCTCGCAGGATCAGCTCGGGCTTGCGGTGCGGGGGTGGCCTCGCTGTGTCCCTCCGCAGCACGAACCGGGACAGTGTCAGTGCCACCACCACCTTCATCTCAGCCATGGCAAAGCTCTGCCCGATGCAGTTCCTGCCACCACATCCCCATTGTCACTGTCACCCCACTGTGATCCCAGCCAGGGATGGGGGTGGCACTTGGGGACACTCCTGTCCCCACCCCACCACGTACCTGGGGCCAGCAGAGAAGGGGATGAAGGAGGATGGAGACTGTCCCTTGCTGTTCTCTGGGCTGAACCTCAGGGGATTGAACACCTGGGGTGACAGTGACACTGTGAGGATGCAGCTGTCACCACCATGGTGACAGGGACACCTCGTAAGGTGGCACTACCTCAGGCTTGGGCCAGAGCTCTGGGTTGTGGTGGGTCCTGTAGATGCTCATCAGGCAGATGACCCCTGGTAGGATGGGAATGGCCACTTTAGGGACAGCAGGTGACAGCAGTGGGTGGTGACACTGGGGACACACTGGCCACGCCATACCTTTGGGGATGACACGGCCGTCACGCAGGGGGACGTCCTCGGTGCAGCGCCGGGACACGGCAGTGACAGGAGGGTGCAGCCGCAGGCTCTCCTTGATGCACATGGTGGTGAAGGGCAGCTGGGACAGGTCCTCCCTGGGGACAAGCAGGAGTGACACCGTGTTCCCTGGCCACACAGCCAGGGGTGGCCCTGGGGACATCTCACCATTCAATGTCTGCAGTGTCCCGGCCAGCTAGGAGCTCCTGGACCTCTCGGCGGCACCGCTCCTGGTGCTCAGGGTGGCCAGCCAGGTTATAGAAGAGCCATGCCAGGCCACTGGCCGTGGTATCATGGCCTGTGGGGACATGGGATGAGTGAGGGGACACTGGAGTGGCTCTGCCCCAGTGGCACCTGGGAGCTCGTGCTCACCCTCAAACACGAAGGTGTCAGCCTCGGCCGCGATGTCCTCGTCTGACAGGGTGTGGCCGTCCTCGTCCTGCGGGAGTCAAGGTGAGCCATGGGCCACCTGGGGCCACCGGTCTATGGTCAAATCCCTTCCATGGCCACCTCCCTACAGGCACCACTGTCCCACTGGCTACCAGCTCTATGGTCAATGCTGTCAATGGCCATCACTGTTTGCTGTGGCCACCGGTCTATGGCCAATCCTTCCATGGCCACCACCACCCCCTTGACCACCATCCTCCATGTCCACCACCCTATGGCCACCATCATTTCCCCATGGCCACCACCACCCTCTCAACCACCTCCATGTCCCCCTGACCACCACCCCACGCCCACCTTGGTGAGCAGCAGGAGGTCGATGAAGTCCATGCTGCGTCCCTGGTGGCCATTCAGCCAGGCCTGGTGGCCCAGGCGGGCGAGTTCACGGCGCCGGCGCTGCACCACGTCAGCGGTGAAGGCGTGGACAGTGGCGCAGGCGCGGGCGAAGCGCCGGCCATCAGAGGAGAGCCTGTACAGCCACCATGGGTGGAGAAGTGGCTGGAGCTGGCGCCGGACCACCAATGAGCTCAGCTCCAGGATGGCCTGGATGTACTCGCTGGGCCGCCTGTGGGAACCAGGGACACTAAGGGACATTGGGGCCACCAGCATGGCCAGCAGAGACCATGGCAGGGCCTTGGGGACACCAGCATGGCCAGCAGAGACCATGGCAGGGCCATTAGGGCCACCAGCATGGCCAACAGAGACAATGGCAGGGCCATTGGGGCCACCAGCATGGTCAGCAGAGACCATGGCAGGGCCATTGGGGCCACCAGCATGGTCAACAGAGACCATGGCAGGGCCTTGGGGCCACCAGCATGGCCAGCAGAGACCATGGCTGGCCATTAGGGCCACCAGCATGGCAAACAGAGACAATGGCAGGGCCATTGGGGCCACATGGCCAACAGAGACTATGGCAGGGCCTTGGGGACACCAGCATGGCCAGCAGAGACCATGGCTGGCCATTAGGGCCACCAGCATGGCAAACAGAGACCATGGCAGGGCCTTGGGGACACCAGCATGGCCAGCAGAGACCATGGCAGGGCCTTGGGGACACCAGCATGGCCAGCAGAGACCATGGCAGGGCCATTGGGGCCACCAGCATGGCCAACAGGGATGATGGTGGGGTCACCACAGCCCCCAGGATGGCCAGCAGGGACAATGGTGGGGTCACCACAGCCCCCAGGATGGCCAGTGGAGACAGGTGGCACTCACTCCTGGCAGTGGCTCTCATGGCTGAAGATGCACTTCTGGAGCGTGTCCAGGGTGAGGAGGCTCAGGGGCTGCAGCACCTCCATCTCCAGCGGCCCCCCAGCAGCGGCCGCTGCTGCTGCCCCCCACTTGTCCTGGGGGGATGGATGGGGTCAGGGACTGAACAGGAACAGGGGCAGGGGATAAATTGAGGGGTGGGACAGGGTGGTAGAGGGGCAAGAATTGGGGTGGGGGTGTGGGACAGGGATGTGGTGATGAACAAGAGGTGGAGTTGGGTTTGGGGGCAGGTTTGGGGTATGGGACAGGACAGGATTTGGGGTTTAGGACAGGACTCAGGGTGCAGCAGTGGATGCAGGACAGAATTTTGTGTGCAGGACTCAGAGTTTGGGATGCGGGTAAGAGTTTGGAGTGCAGGTCAGGATTTGGGGTGCAGGACAGAATTTTGGGTGTAGGACTTAGGGTTTGGGATGCAGGTCAGAGTTAGGGGCAGAAGTCAGGATGTAGGGTGCAGCACTTATGATTTGGGGTGTAGGTCAGGATTTGGGGTGCAGTGGGGACTCGGATCTCTCACAAGCAGCACGCAGGTGCTCTGGTTGAAGATTCCCAGGTAAGCCCGGAGAACATCCCCGTGGAAGGCGGGGGTCAGGAGCCGCCGGTGCCGCGCCCAGCGCAGCCCACTGCTCAGCAGCAGCCCCTCCCCTGGGGAGGGAACAGTGGGGTCGGCCCAAGGCACCCAGGGGGTGTCCTGCCCTCCACTGTCCTTGTGACACACCCAGGTACATCCTGGGGGCACCCAGAGTGTGTCCGGGTCACCCACTGCCCCTGTAACACACCCTGATCCACTGCGGGTGCCCAATGGTTCTGTCCCCAAAACTTGCTGTGTCCTCCCCTACGACACCTGGATCCATCAGGGGCACCCAGGGCTGCTGTCCCCACCCGTGTGACACCCAGAGGTGCTGTCCCGACCCAACCCCCTCCACTTACCAAGCCAGGGCTTGAGGAAGCCATAGAAAGTTTTATCCTTGGGGGCCACGAAAGCTGCAACACACAAGGATGAGGTGGACAGGGATTCACTGGGGTGGGGACACTGGGATGAGGCACCCTGTCTGCACTCCCTAACCCACAGTGGGGACCCTCTCCCGGCACCCACGGCCTTAGGGAACCTCAGGGACAGGTTGGTGGCCACTCTGGGGTGGTGTTTGGCCTGGCCATGGTGACACCTCTGGGGACCTGTGGGGTTGGGCTGGTGGCCACTGCCTGGGCACTGCCAGGTCTCTGTGCCAGGTGCAGTGACACCCATGGGTGGTCCTGGGGACCCATCTGGTGTCTCATGTCCTATCTGAGGCACTGAGGAGTGGCCGGAGGGTGCTGGGGTGGAAGAGACGCAGGACGGGCAGCCAGGGAATTCCCCACCAGAGGCAGCCATGACGGTACCGGGCCACCAAGACATCCACCTGCTGCAGGCCCTGCTCTGTGCTCTGGCCCTGGGGACAACAGGGGACATGTGTGTCATTGGGGACATGCACAAGCTTGGGGACACATGTGCCCTCAGGGCACTGCCAGCCTTGGGGACAAGTGTGTCTGTCCCCACTGTCCCTTTGCCAGTGCCACCACCCCATCCTCACTGTCCTCCCAAGTGCCACCACCCCAATCATTCCTTCTGTCCCATCACAGGTGTCACCACCCTGTCCCCATTGTTTCTTTGCAGGTGCCTCCACCCTTGATCCCGCTGTCCCCACAGGTGTCACCCCTGTCCCCTCACCATGCCAGTGTGTCCCAGCAACCAATTGCGCCATGGCGGGGTGGGGAATTTGTTCAGCTGACGACAAGTGGCCCGGAATCGGGTGACAGCCAGCAGCGCATCCCAGAGCCACCGCAGCAGCAGGGCCACCAAGAAGGTGCCCAGGGCCACCACGGCCAGGGAACCCAGCGCGGCGGCCACCGCCATGGAGCCGCTCCTGGGGACAGGCTGGGGACAGGACAAGGGTCGGGCGGGGCGGTGTCACCCGGGGGTCACGCGGTGACCCCGCGCTGGGTGTCACCGCATCCGGCTTATGGCCCAGTGCGCGTCCTGGTGACATCGTGTTCCCGCCCCTGCCCCGGTGTGTCCCCGTCTCCCTGTGTGTGTCCTTGCCCCCCACCCTGTCCCCCCCACCTGTGTGTCCCTGTCCCTCTGTGTGTCTCTGTCCGCTCCGAGTGTCCCCATCCCCCTCTCCCCCGTGTGACCCTGCTCCCTTCCGTGCGTCCCTGTCCCTCTCCGTGTGTCCCCATCCCCCTCTCCCCCGTGTGACCCTGCTCTCTTCCGTGCGTCCCTGTCCCTCCCCGTGTGTCCCCTGCTCCTGCCCCCCCTCGCGGGATCCAAGTCCCCGAGGTCCCGGGGCCGTGTCCTGTCGGATGTCCCCGTGTTCCACAGGGAGTCCCCGTGTCCCATAGTGTTATAAGTACATATTACATTATTGGCTTTTCGCAAATATTAAAATGAATGCTATGCGTATAGTGTTGGAAAACTTTGCTGGGTGAATATAGTTTCTTTTTGTTCTGCTATTAACAAACCTTAGAAATAACAGTGTGATACATATCTATTTTTCTTGGACTATAACATAGTGATGTAAAGCTTTTGTTCATGTAACTAACTCGAGAGAATGGTAAAAGGATAATCGGGATTTTCTTCACAATCTTGGATTAATCCATCTGGATGAAGACAGGTGACAACACCAGAACTCCAGGGAAGGAATTAATTGATTTCCATTATCAGGGAGTGCGCTGACAAGGAGACAAAGAGAGGGGAAAAAAAAAAAAAAAAAAGTTGTTTTACAGATTGGGAGGTTGAAGGGAGGGGTGATTTTGAATAATGCATGAAGGTCTATGAATATGCAACAAGTTGATGCATTTAACAAAGTGTTTTCTCAGTTAGTGTGTGCTTTTTGCTGAATGTCAAGCGCCCGGCCGTTATAACCTTTTGCTTTATTCTTTGTCTCTTATTTTCCTTTATTAAACCTTTTAAAATTTACCAGGAAAGTGGACCTCATTTTTAGCACACATGTTCCCGTGGCTGTTCCTTGCACTGAGCATCTGTGGCTGTCCCGGCACAGACAGGGGCACCCAATGACACCCCACGACTCTTTGACCTCTGGTTGTGTGTCCTTGCTCCTTGATTTGGGTCTTTTCTGCCTCTTTTGGATCCTTTAACCCTGTTTGGGGTACTTTCCTCTTTTTCTGGCTCATTTTCCCCCATTTTGGGTCCTTTCCCCAGTTTTATGTGCATTGTTCAGATTTTGATTCTTTCCCATAATTTTGGGTGCCCTCCCCATGGCTTTGATGCATTTTTGGGTGTCTATGCCCCTCCTTTCCCCCCATATGCCCCCACCCCCTGCCCACCCCTGTCTCCCCTGGCATCCCCACGGGTGTCCCCCACGCCACATGGACTCTGTGACAGACACCAGGGTGTCCCTCGAGTCCCCTGGGGTGGCTCCCCTGTCACCACCATGGCACTGGGGCAGGCACTCAGGGTCTGCAGCAGCCTGGAGTGCCAGACACTGCTGGGTGAGCACCCCTGGGACCCCCCCGGGGCCTCAGTGCCAGGCAGGGGCAGCTCCTGACCGAGCTCCTCTGCCACGGGGTGTGTGTCCCAGTGGGGCCGGTGGGAGGGGGCTCGGGGTGGTGCTGGGGCTGACTGTGCCCTGGGCTGTGCTCCAGGGTCATGTCCCCTGTCCTGTGTCCAGTGCCATCTCATGCCACACTTCACACCATGCCCCATGCCATGCCCCAGGCCCCACACCAAACTGTGAATGGCTGCCTCGTTCTGTCATTGTCCCCATTACTGCATCCTTCTTGTTGTTGCTCCAGGGTTAAAACCCTCAGCTCCCTCCAGGACTGGTGTGACATTGCCCAGCCCTGGGCCCTGCTGATGGCTGCCCTTGTCCCCCAAGATGGGGGGTGACACTGGCACACATCTGGCACACATCTGGCACACATCTGGTATTGGGGCTGGCACCTGACTGGAACCAGGGTCGGACTGGATAAGTGCTTGGAATCATGGCTGGGAAATGAGCCTGGGAACTGGGACTGGGGCTGGGCAGTGGGGCTGGACACGAGGACTGGGCAGTGACACTGGGGACTGGACAGTTGGACTGGACAGCTGGGATGGGCACTGAGGCTGGACACAGGCACTGGGCACTGGCACTGGACATCAGCACTGGGGCTGGAAACTGGGAATGGACACCAGAACTGGGCACTGAGGCTGGACACTAAGGCTGGATACTGGGGCTGGGCATCAGCACTGGGCACTGAACCAGGAGCAGGATGAACCCCTCTGTCCCTTGGTCCCCCTGAACCCCCCTTTGCCTACCCAAAGCTTGGCTGCACCAGATCCCAGCAGGATTTGGCACCTTTGGGGGATGTTTCCCAGGGAAAGAGGGGTGGTCTGGGGGTACTGGCTGTGCTGGCTCTGGCCCCCTCCAGACCCAGATGGGAGGATGCCCTGGGGGGCTGCAAGAAGCCCTAAAATGAGACTCCACTCCCCAACCTCCCAGTTCATCAATCTCAAGCTGGGCACCCCCTACCCATGACCCCCTCCCCCACCAAGGGTGCTGGTCCTGGGGGTGGCTCAGACCTGTCCCTGTCCCCTCCTCCAGGGGCTGTTGTGGAAGAGGCTCCTCTTCTTCCACAGGAGAGGAAAAGTCGCAGTTCACAGTTCACAGAATTAACTGAGTTGGAAAAGACCTCTGAGATCATCAAGTCACACCTATGACCTAACAGCACCTTATCAACTAAACCATGGCACTGAGTGCCACATCCAGTCTATTTTCATACACCTCTAGGAGTGGTGACTCTACCACCTCCCTGAGTAGCCCCTTCCAATGCCTAATCACCCTTTCAGCAAAGAATTTTTTCCTAATTTTTTCCTAGCTTAAGACTGTGTAGTCTCCTTCTGTCAGTGGTTGCCTGGGAGAAGAGAGCAGCCCCCATCTGGTTACAACCTCCTTCCGGGGAGTTGTAGAGAGTGCTGCAGTTGTGACAGTGGTGACAGACCCGGTGGGGAGAGTTGTGGAGTAGGAGGGGTCCCAGTGACACTGCTGTCCTTGTAGTCCCTGGCGGGGGGTCCCAGTGACACTGCTGTCCTTGCAGAGTCCCTGGTTGGGGGTCCCAATGACACTGTTGTCCTTGCACAGTCCTTGGTTGGGGGTCCCAGTGACACTGCTGTCCTTGCAGAGTCCCTGGTTGGGGGTCCCAGTGACACTGCTGTCCCTGCACAGTCCCTGGTTGGGGGTCCCAGTGACACTGCTGTCCCTGCACAGTCCCTGGTTGGGGGGCACAGTGACATTGCTGTCCCTGCACAGTCCCTGGTTGGGGGTCCCAGTGACACTGCTGTCCCTTCAGGGTGCCCACCAGGCACCCTATTTGAGGTGTATGTTGGTGCTCGGGGGTCCCAGTGACATTCCTGTCCCCACCAGAGCAGTTTTGGGTCATTCTGGTGACACTGCTGTGTCTGCAGGGTTCCTCTGAGTGCAGCAATCAGGAGAGTTCCCAGCTCACAGAGCCCCACTCACAGGGACTGTGCTGCTCACCCTGCTGCAGCCAGCACAGCTCCAAGGGGCTCCTTTGTTTAGAGGGCCCCAAGGGATGGCCTTTATCACAACCAAGTTTTATCCTGGCCCCATTTTTAATTGATAGCTTTCTCTGCAAGTGTGATGTTATAAGTACATATTATATTATTGGCTTTTCACAGATATTAAAATGAATGTTGTATGTGTAACATTGGAAAACTTTGCTGTATTAATATAGTTTCTTGAATGGGAAAAAGATAATTAGGAAATTCTTCACATTCTTGGATTATCCTGTCTGGATGAGCACAGGGGTGATGAACACCAGAACTCCAGGGAAGGAATTTATTGATCTCTGTTATCAGGGAGTGTGCTGACAGGAAAGAGCCACAAGGAGAAAAAAAAAAAAAAAAAAAGGAGAAAAAAAAGAAAAAAAAAGATGATTTACAGGTTGAGGGGGTGAGTTTGAATGATGCATGAAGACCTATGAATATGCAACATGTTCATGCACTTAACAAAGTGTTTTCTGAGTTAGTGTGTGCCCTTGGCTGACTGTCATGCACCCCGCTGTTATAAACTTTGTTTTATTGTTTGTCTCTTATTGCCTTTTATTAAACTTTTAAAATTTACCAGGAAAGTGAGCCACATTTTTCACATGGTGATAAAAGCCATCCCTTGTCCTCCATGTCCACATCCATGGGATACACCTCTATGTCACCACCTGAGTCTGTGACCCACCATGCCCTATAGCTCCATCCACAGGCCTATTCACACTCATATCCATATCCATATCCATGTCCATGTCCATGTCCATGTCCATGTCCATGTCCATATCCATATCCATGTCCATGTCCATATCCGTATCCATGTCCATGTCCATGTCCATATCCATATCCATGCCTATGTGCATATCCATGTCCCAGTCCCCACCATGTCCCCATCCACAACCCATAATGTCCACGTCCATGTCATAGTTCAATGTCTTTATTTTTACCCCAATGTTGGGTGAAGGGATGATGAAAAATGAAAGAAAATCAAGGCCCAAATAAAAGGATTTACCTGACCATACTGACTGAGCATGCATGGGCTTGGGTGAGTGACAGAACCTTTTTTAGAGGCCTTTGCACTCCACTGTCTCCAAAATCTTGGTTTTCTGCCCCAGTTCATCACGATATGGCTGTGGAAGATGCATGTGGCCCAGACAGAATTAGAATCATGGAAGCATTTAGGTTGGAAAATACGTCCAAGACCATCCAGTATTCCTTGATGCCACAAGATGAAATAATTGGATGCAAAAGCCAAAATTTTTTGGGGTGGAAAGTAAAATCCATTCTCCCAAGCCAGGAAGATGTGGAGACCACCAGCCAGGTGAGCTCCCAACAAGGATCACCAGGACCATGTATCACCAAGGCTCTGCCCAACGAGGGTCACTGGGGAGCATCCAATGGGGCCCAACAGAGGGGATGGAGCTGGAGCAGCGCAGGAGCCTCTTCCCACACACAGGCACTCACAGAGCTTCCCTTACCAGTGCCCCCATTGGTGCTGGGTCACAGCAGAGTTCTGGGAGACACACTGGGGACACTGTTAGGGGCTCTCCCTGGTGTGGATCCGCTGGTGGGGGACGAGGGTGGAGTTTTTCTTAAATCACTTCCCACAGTCAGGGCAGGTGAAGGGCCTCTCCTGTGTGTGAATCTGCTGATGCCTGAGCAGATGGGATCTCTGCTGAAACCTCCTCCCACACTCAAGACACTCATACAGCTTCTCCCCAGTGTGGATCCTCTGGTGGACAATAAGGTTGCATCTCTGGCTGAAGCCCTTCCCACATTCTGAGTACGTGTAGGGGCATTCCCCAGCGTGCATTGCCTGGTGCATGATCAGGCGAGAACTGTCACGGAAGCTCTTCCCACATTCCCCACACACATAGGGTCGTACCCCACTGTGGATCCTCTGGTGGTGGGTGAGTTGGGAGCACATTCTGAAGCCCATCCCACATTCCCCACACTCGTAGGGCCGTTCCGCAGTGTGGGTCCTCTGGTGGTGGGTGAGTTGGGTGTGTGTCCTGAAGCCCATCCCACATTCCCCACACTTGTAGGGCGATTCCCCAGTGTGGATCCTCTGGTGGTAGTGCAAACTGGAGCTCTGGTTGAAGCTCTTCCCACATTCCCCACACTTGAAGGGCCATTCCCCAGTGTGGGTCCTCTGGTGGCAGATCAGGTGGGAGCTGACACTGAATCCCTTCCCACATTCCCCACACACGTAGGGCCGCTCCCCAGTGTGGATCCTCTGGTGGTAGATTAAACTGGAGCTCTGGCTGAAGCTCTTCCCACATTCCCCACACTGGTAGGGCTGTTCCCCAGTGTGGATCCTCTGGTGGACGATCAGGTGGTAGCTGCAGCTGAATCCCTTCCCACATTCCCCACACTGGTAGGGCTGTTCCCCAGTGTGCACTGTCAGGTGCCGGATCAGGTTGGAAGTGTTTCTGAATCTCTTCCCACATTCCCCACACTCGTACGGACGTTCCCTGGTGTGAATCATCTGGTGGCGGATCAAAGACAAGCTGCTGCGGAATCTCTTCCCAGATTCCCCACACTCATAGGGCTGTTCCCCAGTGTGCACTGTCAGGTGCCGGATCAGGTTGGAAGTGTTTCTGAATCTCTTCCCACATTCCCCACACTCGTAGGGCTGTTGCCCGGTGTGGATCTTCTGGTGCCAGACCAGGCTGGAGCTCGTGCAGAAACTCTTCCCACATTCCAAACACTGAAGGGGCTTTTTGCCATCATGAAGCTGCTCATGGACCCTCAGCTCAGAGCTCTGGCCACATCTCTGGCTGCCTGCCCGGCCCAGGCTGGGTCTTTCCTCCTCAGATCCCCATGATCTGCGTTTGCAGCTGCTCCTGGTGCGGGATCTCCATGGCTTTTCCTCCCTGTTGGATTCCTGTGCTGTGGAGTCGCTCCAAACGGCCTCTTCCACGAGGTTCTGCTGCAGGGATTTGTCCTCCCTGGTCTCTGTCCTCAGCTCCTGGTCTGGGGGAGGAAGGACAAGGAGAGGATGGGATTTGCCTCTGTGCCAGAGGGAAGGAGAAGGAGATGCCCCAATCCTCCCCAGCAGGACAGAGAGGGAAAGGGGCAGTGACTTCCTCCTCACCTGCCTGGCTGTCCCAGGGCATTTTCTTCTTCCTCACAGCCTTTTCCTCCACCTGGATAAGACTTGGGAATGGAAAATCTTACTTTGGGGGAAAAACGACATGAGTGATATGGCTTTGAAGGTCCTGCTGTCTGAGTGCATCTCTAGAAATGCCCAGGTTGTCTGGTGTCCATAAAAAACTCCAAAAATCACTAAGGAGCCCAAAAACACTCTCCCAGGAGATCCTTGTTTGCACTGTCTTCACTTTGGGGTTATGGGGATTCTGTTCTCAGAGCTGATGGGGACCCGTGGCTCCTGGGGATTCCCCCTCTCCTGGCTCCTGTTCAGGCACGCTGAGGGAGTTTTGTGGGTCCCAGGGCTCATCCTGCCCTGATTCTGACTCGGCTCCTCCCACTTCAGGCACTCAGTGCTTCCCCCGTTCCCTGCCAGCCCTTCCAGGCTCGGGGGGCCCGCACCCCACTCATCTCTCGGCTCCACCTTCCCTCCAGGCTGCCGGGGGTCACCCAGCGCTGCTGTAGCCCCTCTCCCCACGCCGGGGCTCCCGTCTTTCATCCCCCGCCTCTCCCGGGGATCCCCAAAACCGATGTCCCGCCCCGCCGGGACCGGGCCATCGCCACGTGGGCCCCTCCAAATTCCCCCAAGGAGCATTTACGGCTCAGCTTTGGATTCCTGCAAGAGCCAGAAACATCCCCTCCTCAAATCAATAAAACAATACTTCTCCCAGGGACACCCAAATATATTTGGGACTCGATTCCCGAATCCGCGAGGCACAAACACCAACCCCCATCCCCCAAGAATCCGAAACCCAACCAGCCGTGCCGGAGCTGCCGCGATAGCCCCGGGCCGAGCTTCCCCTCCGCGCTCACCCGCGGGATGCAGGAATGCGATGCTGCCGGGGCCAGCAGAGCTGCGGGCTCAGCGGGCTCGCCTGCAGCACCGCGATTCTCGCCTGCGCCTGCTGCTCCTCTCCTGCTCCATCCTGCTCCTGCTCCTCCCTTTCCTCTTCTCCTCCTTCCTCTCCTCTCTCTCCTTCCCCGCTGCTCCCCCGCTCGCATCACGGACCCCCCTTTGCCACCCCCTGTGCCCCGCGGCCGCCGCATCAGCGGCTGTTGGGGAGGGGGCAGCACCCCCTGAGCCTGCAGGGGAGACAGAGCAACTGAGAGTTAGGAATCGAGCATCGAGAAATGCTTTGACTAAAAGGGGGCTGACAAACCCCTATGTTTGCTGGAATTTACGGTGCTTACAAGAACGGGGGAGAGCAAGGCTGCAGGATAAGATAAAGAGCTGGGGTGGGCGGTCAGGATGCAAGGACAAAGGCATCACAGGATAAGGGGATTCTCCAGATCCCTGAACCCAGGAAAACTGGTATCAAAGTCCAGAAGATGAGCAAAGGAGTAAAAAGAATATGTGCAAGGAGACAAGATGAAATGTTCAAACTGAGAGGAACACTTGTTTCCTTTTTCCCAAGGAGCCGTGTGGAGCAGAAAGAGGCGTTGTAGCTAATTTGTAGTATGAAGCAGAGCAGGCAATGCATATGTATTAGGTGTATTGTGCAATTGTAGTTTGTAGAGAATAAAAAGAGAGGTGCAGGTCGCCAAAGGTGTGCGTGGTTTTGGAGGAGTTATCCCCCTGAGCGCTGAATAAATACATACCTACTCTTATACCTTATTTTGTGCGGTATAGAGAGTATTTCCGCGCTTCACAGGGCTGGGCAGGGGGCTCGGGGCACCCAGTGCAGATCCGTCCGTGCAGTCCCCTCACCCCGAGCCCCAGTTCCGCTCCCGGGGGGGTCGCTGGATGCGAGGGGGTGGCGCCAGGTGGGGTGGGAGTGGGGAGCGCTGGCGCTGCGACTCTGCCGCTGCTACAAACACACTGTTGTGGGATTGACTTCTCCTGAATATTCAGAGAAATACTGCGCCGCCCGGCCCCGCTGCCCCCAGAGCCCGGCCGAAGCGACGGCCCAGCCCGAGTTCCCCCGCCCGCCGCGGCAGCGCAGGGCGGGCCCTTGGCGCTTTCGGCTTTGGCTCTGCGCTCTGAGGGGAGGGAATTTTGTGTTTCTTCTGCGGGGCGTTTTATTTTTCGGCGCGGCAGGCGGAGCTGCGGCTATGGGCAGGAGTCTTAGGCGGGAGTGTGGTAGTTGTTAGTCTCCCTTTTCCGCCACGCCAGGCCGCTTTTTGTTTTGATTTCTGTTTTTCTTCTGTTTTCCCCTCTCTGCCCGGCAGCCCCTCAGGCTCCCTCAGGCTCGGCGGTGGCGCGGGGCAGCACGGGAAGGGCTTTTCCCGCCGGCGGCAGCCGAGCGTGAGGGCCCCGGGCGGCGGCGGGAGAGGAGGAGCTGCGCTGGGCGAGCAGCGGGGCCGGGCAGTGCGGCCGGGCACGGGCTGCGGGCGATGGCGGGAGAGGAGGAGGCTGCGCTGGGCGAGCAGCGGGGCCGGGCACGGTGCGGCCGGGCACGGGCTGCGGGCGATGGCGGGAGGGGAGGAGGCTGCGCTGGGCGAGCAGCGGGGCCGGGCACGGTGCGGGGGGCAGGGCTCGGGCGATGGCGGGCCCTGCCCGTGTCTCTCTGCCAAGGAGATTTCTGGCGGGTCGCTTGGAGTTTGTTTGATGGCGTTTTCCCACGCCTCCCCCGCTGCTTCTCCAGCCCGGAGCGAGCGGGAGCGCAGCGGGGCGAGGGAGCGATGCAGAAATGGAGGCGGCAGGCGGGGCAGGGGCACGGCGGGTCAGAGTCCCGCACACGGGTTTAGGGTCTCATGCTGCTGCCGTGCAGGGACGGGGCAGGAGCTCCGGCGGCTCCTAAAGACCCTCCTTCTTTGCCGGGAGCAGTGGGGCGTGCTGAGGGTGACTGAGAGGGGAGGAAGATTAAAGGCCCTTGTGATGTCACGTTGTTATATTTATATTATTGGCTTTTGCAAGTATTAAAATGAATGCTAGTGTATAATGTTGCAAACTTTGCTGTATGAATATAGTTTCTTTTAGTTCTGCTCTTACCAAAACTTCAAATAGTAATGAATAATATCTGTATTTCTTGGACTAAACATGGTCATGTAAAAAGCTTTTGCTTATGTAACTAAGTCGGAGAATGGTAAAAAGATATTCAGGAAATTCTTGGATTATCCTGTCTGGATGAACACAGGGGTGACTAACACCAGAAGTACAGGGAAGAATTTATTGATCTTCGTTATCTGGGAATGCGCTGACAAGAAAGAGCATGAGCCACAAGGAGAAAAAAAATTAAAATAAAAAGTTTAAAAAAGTTGATTTACGGGTTGAATATGCATGAAGCTAGGAACCTACACATGTTGATGCATTTAAAAAATGTTTTCTGAGTTAGTGTATGCTCTTGGCTGGATGTCAAGCACCTGACCTTTATAACCTTTGGCTTTATTGTTTGTCTCTTACTGTCTATTATTAAACGTTTTGAAATTTACTAGCAAAGTGAATCTTACCTTTCACACCATGGAGTACTGTGACTGCTCCTGACCTCGCTTTGGCAGCCCAATTCTTCTAGGATGTGGCCACGGAGTGCCTGTCACTGCCAGGGACCTCCTGGCTCCTTAGAAGCCCCAGAGAGCCCTGCGATGTCACCGTGGAAGCCCTGTGAGTGCAGGTGAGCTCAGGCTTTAAAAACCTGTCTCCCTCGGGATGTGAGGATGGAGGCCTGGGAGGGCTTTTGACCTGAGTGCTCTTTAGTAGTTCATAGAAATCTGGGATGTCACCATGGAGCCCTTGTCAGTGCCAGAGACATCAGGTTCTTGGCAGGGTGGAGACACGAGGGATGTCAGCACAGAGCTGCTGTCATGCCTGTGACTCCGTGTTCCTTAGGAGCATGGCAACCACTGGCATGTCACAATGGAACCCCTCTGAGTGCCTGTGGCAAAAACACTTCTGTAGCAGCCTGGAGCCCCCTGGGAGTCCCTGTGGAATTCCTGTAACACTGTGTGACCTCATGGTTCTTTGTAGCCTTTGACACCCCTGGAATGTCACCCTAGAGTGCCTGTGACATCACAGCTGCTTAGCATCCTGGAGACACTTGTGATGTGCCATTTGAACCTGTGACAGCCTGAGGTCAGTGTGGTTTGGCAAATGAGAGACTGCTGCAATGTCACCATGGAGCCCTTGGGATTGCACATGACCTCAGTGTTCTTTAGGATCACAGAGACCATGGGCATGTAAGCATGAACCTCGGTGAGTGCCTGTGCCAAATGGGCCTTGGCATGTAGAGACACATCTGTTGTCCTCTGGTGAGTGCTTGGGAGCTCACGTCTTTGGAATGAAAGAGGTCTGGCATGTCACATGGAGTCACTGGCCTCATGGGACCTCAGTGCTCTTTAGCAGCCAGAGAGACTTGGATTGTCACCATGGGCACCCTGTGCCTGTTTGTGATCTGTCTCCTTTTGAACA
>NW_027635775.1:0-63731 GCF_903797595.1 Erithacus rubecula | reverse complement strand
GCTTCGGGACTGGCCTGTGGCCTCCGAGGCCTGACGCAGCAGGGTGGGGCTTCACAGACTTGTGTTCCACACAGGCAAGAAGGATGTGCAGCCTGGCTGAAAGTCTTGTGCAGCTGCTGGAGGAAGCAGATGGAGAAATAGTTAGGATGGCAGCGATGGTACTCAGCTTTGCAGTGTTTGAAAACAACAGTCTGATAGCCAGCCCCATCGCCCTGCAGCTGGCTGAGGCGCTGCTGACACTCTTCGACCATGTAAGGCTCTGTGCCCCCCAGCCAGGCACGGCCTCTGGGAGCAGCCCAAACACTTTGTGCCCTGTGGATTTGCAGGCCAATGCACAGCTGAGCCCTGCAGCCAATTCAGCTGCTGATGCTGAGGTCTTTTTTCTTCCTTTCATGCAGGATACTAGCCAGGTGCAGCAGGTGTCCATACTGCTTTTCCAAGCACTGGTCACCATTCAGCTGGAAAAGGAAGAAAAAGCCCTGAAGAGACAAGTGCTGCAGAGCCTGATCCCACTCTTCATCCACTGCCATGATAAGAATCGCTGTGTGGCACAGGTGAGGACTCATGGGCTGCCCATGTCCCCCTGGGAGGGGGCTCGGCGGCCTCCTGCCCTGGCACCACCAGGGCTGCAGCCTCCTCCAGGCCTGGGACCAGGGAAGTGACTCCTGTGCCCTGAACTGCGGTGCCATCTCCGCATCTCTGCTGCTCTCCAGGCATCTTGGGAAAAGCTGCATTGTGCGGCCAAGTTCCTGCAGAGAAACCATCTTAAAAAGCTTGTGAGGAAGAAGAAGCTGTGGAAGTTCGCTGAGTGCCTGGTAAGGAGGGCCTGGAAGCACCAGGCTCAGGCTGGAGAAGCCCCCTGAGCGCGGCACTCACTGTGTGCGCTTGGCAGCTGTGGCCCTCCCCAGCGCTGCATGCAGGGGCCGCACGGGCTCTTCTCCAGGCTCCTGCGGCCCCGAGCCGGCTGCCCTGGGAGCCCCGGCCCAGCGGGGCTGCGGGGCGGGCCGGCACTGCGGTTCCCCGGGCAGCAGCCGGCCCTGTGCCCCTGCAGAGCCCGGCCCAGCGGCTGCTGGCCGCGCCTCAGGGCTCTGCGGGCAGGGGAGGCCGGGGCCGGGCGCGGGCAGCGCCTGCCAAAGGGGCAGAGCCCGGCCCGAGCCTTCCCTCCCGCCACTCTCCGCAGCTGGCAGAGGACAGGAGCCGAGTGGTCGAGCACGTGCGCCAGGCCCTGCCCTACCTGCAGAGCCCTCAGGAGCCCCTGCGAGCGGCGGCCATCAGGTTCCTGGGTGAGCCCGGTTCCCTCCCCTCTCCACCGCAGCTCGGCCCCCGCCCCGCCTGCTGCCCCGGCAGCTTCTGCCACCCGGGCCCGATGCCGTGGAGCCCCGGCTGCTCTCGGAGCTGCTGCCGCCCTCTCTCAGCCATGCCTTGGGCGGCAGCAAGCGGTAATGGCCCGGGCTGAGCCCTGCCAGGCCATGAGGGCGAGTGGCCACAGGGCTGGCAGCACCGCTGGCAGGGAGCTGTGCCGCTGGGCAGAGCCGTAACAGGCTCTGTGTTCTCAGGGATGGCCGGGCGGTGCCTGAGGGAGCAGGAGGATGAGCTCCAGCTCATCTGTGAGGGTGAGTGAGGGCAGCGGGCTGGCAGTGGGGGCTGGCAGGAGGAGCTGCAGGCCCTGCCCCGGCTGCGGAGGGCTCTGCTCCCTGTGCGGACGGGGGGCGGCGTGGGCAGAGCACACAGAGATTTCAGGGGCAGGTGGGGGATTCATGGCCAGCAGCTTTGGGCTGATCCCAGTGGTCCCTTCTTCCTCCTGGCCATGGCTAGAGCGGGCTGGAATGCCCCTGGCACAGGAGTCTCCTCGGGTTCCTGCAGATTCAGGATCTGACAGTAGCTCTGTTCCTCTCTTTCCCAGCCCTCGAAGATATGGCAGATGACACCAGCCCTGCCATTAGAAAACTTGCAGCTGAAACAGCGTCCATCCTTCAGGCGATGCAAGACCGATTCCGCGAGGCGTGCCAGCGACGGTCTCGACTGTGCAGCAGTGCCTGGCTGTGCTATGGGAGCTCTGCTGAGAACTGAGAGCTGATCTGGGAGGCTCTGCCTGCTGGAGCCACCTGAACCAGCCAGGCAGTGGGGATTTTTCCTTTCTTGAAGTTTTTTCTCCTTTTTGTTTTACTTATTGTAGAAATATAGGATGTTATGCAACAGACAGACTCCCAGTAGATTTCTTTTGCTGCCCAGGGTCTTCAGGGCATTGGGGAATAGGGGGGGAGAAGGCTGCTTGTTCTCAGCAAGCTGCCTAGGTTTGCAGTGTTACACGGAAAATGGCCAGAAGCCCCTTGGCCTTTGCTGGTTGTGCTGAAGCCTTTGTGCTGGCCACAGAGCGGGTGGGCAGGGGCCGGAGCTGCGGGGATCCCTGTGAGACCGTGCCTGGAGATGGCCACGACCCCCGTCCCAGCCAGGAGCCGCCAGCACTGTCCTCCTGCCCGGCTGTTCCTGGATGAATTGCTGAGGGCTCCGTGGTGCCTCTTGCTCGGGCTCCTCTGGAGCTCCTGTGGGGCTGCAGCGCTGCTGCTGGGCAGGTTGGCCGAGTTGGGGGAAGGCCTGAGGGTACGGGGTGCTGGGAGACCGTGAAGGGATGAGGGGCTGTGGACACCCTGATGGGATAAGGCAGTGGAAGAAACGAGGGAGATGTGTGAGGGAGTGGGTGCCAGGAGGCTGCAAGGGGCCAGGAGGCACCTGAGGGGCTGGGGCGGTGTGAAGCCCTGAGGACTTGGGTGTCAGAGGCCATGGATTTGCAAGCATTTGGTGGGGATCTCCAGCTCTTTTGTTAAGAGCCTGTAGGGATTGAATCAGACTGTAGTTCAAGCCATCAGGCTTTTCTACAGGTACAATGGGTACATTATATTCAGATTTACAGATTCCAGTAACAACCCAAATGTTACAAAATTGTCTGATAGGTTTAACACTTTTCATGTTTTCCACCTGAAGTGGATATTGTGTAATTCCTACTGGTCCTGTTCTGAGGGACTCCAGGGTGTTCCCCTGGTTTCCCTGAATGCCTGGAGACCCCCCTGGCAAGGATATCAGAGGCCCTGGCATGGTGCCCAGAGGTCTTGGGGGCTGGACTTAAGTCCCTGGAGAAATTTGCAGGCATTGCAGGAAGAATTACAGTCCACAAAAAAAAAAGGTAGAGTATAAATTAGACTGTTAGAAAAAGTGGATTTCTAAGAATGTTTATATTAGGGAGTTCGTGGCTAACATGGAGGATTTTGGGCGTGGGACTTCTTTTTCTCCTTCTTCTTTATGCCATCCATGTTGAGTGCCACCCTGGCATTCATTGATTGGTTTGAGACAGAGTTGGACAATGTAATAAAATTGCCATGTATTGGAAAGTAATTGTAAATATTAGGTAGGTAATTTGTAATATATAAGATAAGACCGGCGCTCTGGCAGGCAGAGTGTGCCCTGGATCGAGGTGCTGAACAGACTGCTGTTAGCTAGAGAAAGAATTCCTTAGATAAGAAACAATAAACAGCCTAGAATACCTCAGAGAACAGCCTCCTGCAGTTTCTTCGGCGCTGGGGCTGGGAAGAACATGGACTTTAAAAACCACCAACATGTCCTGCTGTGGGGATCTCAGGTATAAAGAGAGCCCAGCAGGCAGTGACAGTGTTCCACGTCTAAGTTTAATGATTTCAGGTTCTGCTGCTCTGGCCTTACCAGGGTTCCAGTCCACCCAGACTTTCGGACTAAGAACTTCTGATGCCTCTTCTGTTTTGGACAAATCTGTAATGAGAGCCAGACTTGGAACATTGTAATTCTTTTTCATTGACTTTGATCTGAACTCCACCAGGGGTAAGCTTTATTTCAACCTATAATTTGTTCAACAAATCCCTTCCTATGAGGGGTTTTGGGGTCATAGGCATATATAGGAACTCATGTATTCCTACTTTTTTTGCCCAGTTTATAAGATTGTGGTTTTAAAATGGATATCTTCTGCTGTTGACTTGTGGCTCCAAGAACATTCACAACTTTACCAGGACCAGTTTCTCCCAACTTTACATTTAATACAGAATGTGTTGCATCCATATTCCCCAAACATTTCATTTTCCTCATCTTTTCCCCCAGTTCTCTTTTGACAAGAGGATTTTCTGGGGGGATGTCCTCCAGCCGGCCCTTGCATTGGCTCAGTTCTGCAGCCACCTTGGGTTTGAGCTGTGGGCAGTCTCTCCTCCAATGCCCTTCTTTCTTACAACAGGCACACTGAGTGGTGCAGAGTTTAGGGACAGGTCTCTGCCCAACCCAGTCATTTCTTTGTCGTGAGCAGGGGTTACTCTGGTTGCTTATGCTCTAGCTGATTATGATTTCTAAGAACTCAGCATGCTACTTCTTTAGCTTTTTCTAGACTTGGTTTTCCCTTTTGAATTTTTAGTTTCTGACTAATATCATTAGAGGATTGGCCCAGGAAAAGGGAAATGAGTTGGTTTTTGCCACAATCATCTGATGGGTCTAGAGCCGTGTATTTACACATGGCTTCCCGTAATTAGTTCCAAAATTCAGTCGGTGTTTCCAGAGGCCCTTGTTTCACTTCCTAAGGCACACCAAATTACAGCCTTAGGGATACCATTTTCTGAAACTAACCCATTCCCAATACCTCAGCAGGAGTTGATAGTGACCAGAATTACTACAGTCCCAGGGAGGTTTTGTGAGAGGCCATGCTTCTTCTGCGTTTTCTCATGCCCACAGCCTGGCTCTTCCATAATTTCGTGCAGTTTTTAATACCAGCTCTTTCCCTGGGTCTGTTAAAGCATCTAGATTTACATCTGGCATCTCTATCCTCCCAGTCTGGGTCCAGGCCATAACAAACGCCCTGAATCTTTTGGCTACTCCTGATGGATCATCCCAGTATTGACTAGCCACAGATTTCCAGGTTCCTAATCAGCTGATGAGAGGGGTACCTTGATTTTTATGAGACTCACTGAGGTCCTGTTGCCTCCCATAACCGTATCTGAATGACCATCGCCCAAAGAGATGGTGATCTTGCTCCCAGCCCTTGCAAACGAGTCCAGGGGGGACACTGAATGGTGACAATACCACGACTTCCTTTCTGCCTTTGGTTCTATACTGCAAGTTCTTCCCCTTTCAAGTTCTGGAGAGGAAAGGAGGCTCAAAGGCAGTTTTCTCAGCAGTATTTACCAGGGATTTTAAATGCCTTCCATGTCCTCCCTCTTCCCATGACTCAAAAGGAGCAACCAAAATACTCCATTCCTTCCTCATTCTCTTTTTCTTTTAAATGTCTTTGTCCTATGGAACATGCAGAAAAACACCTAAGTCCTCCCTTTCCTTCTGTTTTGCAATCTTTTTCCAAAGCAAACACAAAGGAAACCCTTGGGCCAAATTAAAACCACGCTTCTGCTGCAATTCAGGATGATTTTTTGGATAAAAAATGCATATTCAGGCATACAGCCTCATCTCAATTTCCTTCTTTTCCCAAGAGTAGCAGTAACTGCAACTCATGGTTCGGTTTATTGGCTTCTTCTCCTTGTCTTCTGATTTATAAAGGGTTCCCTATTAATCACAATATTTAATCAGGGTTTTCTTAGTCTCCTTGCCCCCGGTGCCCTTCTTATCTTGTTCCATTGTTTCAATATGCACCCAGGGGGCTCGGATCTATTGGCTTGCTGGCTGACATGCACATCCTCTATTTATCTCCTCTTACACTCTGATGATTATTGATGATACTTACTTTTTGATGATACTTACTTTCCACACTGGATGTTATACATTCTTGATTTCTCTCTCCTGCTTGTTCCTGTTACTTTTACACCACAATCGGTACACACAGCCATCTTTGGGCTGCCCTGCACCAATATTCTCTCCTGCAACTGCAGCAATGTATATAAACAAAAGAACTACAATCTCTATATCCCCTACACAACAACCAAGGTATGGGAGGCTTACAAGGAAGATAGGGCATCAGTCACTGTGCTTTCCCTGCCACTCCTGTCATGGGAAAGTGGAAATGCAGGTACAGCTACTGCACTTGCCTTGTGTCAGATGACAAGTCTCATTGGTGGCAGTCACTCTGTTCTTTCTCACCACAGGCTTCATCCTTCACCAGCCAAGCCCCTCATGGCAACAATGGGAATGCAGTTCCACAGGTTCTCGCTCTTTCATACAACACAAGGGGGTACTTAGGGGCTTTCCCAAAACCTAGAAAATTGTCTGAGCACTTAAGGTTGTCCTAGAACCCAAAAGATACCATCCTATTGCTGGACAAAATTCCCAGCTAGGCTGCCTGTGACTTATGTCATGTCCTCCAGAACTTGCTCCTAAGTTCTCTAGATGTTTAATCAATTTCAATTTCCCATCTGCAAGATCATAGAATGCCCTTTCTGTCTGAGACTGTGTCTCAACTTCTTGCATTCCTTGTGATGAACCTTGGAACACACACTCAATTTTCTGACTCTTTCTACTCCAACTTACAGCATTCCATATCCAAAGGAAAAAGTGGGGCAGGGTTGAGCACATTCCCATCCTTTAACATAGGCAAGGGAAGGCCTTGGATCAGATCCTCCTGAGTGCCATCCCATGGCACCTACAGGGAACCAGGAGTTCTGCTGCAGGCTGGGAAAGCTCGCAGAGAGATGGGGACACCTGGGGGTCCTGGCAGGCTGTTGAGGGCTTCTGTGCAACTGTTTAGGGGGGTTGGTGTTGGTGGGAGTCTTGCGGAAGGAGTTGTCTGGAAGGTGAGAGGTCTAGGCTGGAACTGGAGTCAGCTTGAAGGCAGCATCTGTGGTTTCAGCAGGGAGCTGTGCCCCTGGGGCCGTGACAGGCTCTGTGTTCCCAGGGATGGCCGGGCAGAGCCTGAGGGGGCAGCAGGAAGAGCTCCAGCTCATCAGTGAGGGTGAGTGTGGGCAGCGGGCTGGCAGTAGGGGCTGCAGGAGGAGCTGCAGGCCCTGCCCCGGCTGCGGAGGGCTCTGCTCCCTGTGCGGACGGGGGGCGGAGTGGGCAGAGCACACAGAGATTCCAGGGCCGCGTGGGGGATTCGTGGCCAGCAGCTTTGGGCTGATCCCATT
The DNA here is from genome assembly GCF_903797595.1 of Erithacus rubecula. NCBI lineage: Eukaryota > Metazoa > Chordata > Aves > Passeriformes > Muscicapidae > Erithacus > Erithacus rubecula. The sequence continues at coordinate 56,658 of NW_027635775.1, read as the reverse complement.
AGTCCCTTCTCCCTCTTGACCATGGCTAGAGTGTGCTGGGATGACTCTGACATGGGGTTCTCCTCAGGTCCCCATAGTTCCAGGGTGTGTCTGTGGCTCTGTTCCACCCTCTTCCAGCCCCTCAAGCCCAGAGGCAAGACACCAGCCCATCATGCTCTCACCTGGAAAATTAACCCCAGTATCCCCACAGAGGTAAAGAACTGGAGTCATCTTCAGGATCCAGTGAACCAGTGTCCCAAGAAGACACCAGATGACACTGAAGACACCAGGAGACATCACCTCTCTGTGCTGCTGGAGCTCCAGGCAGAGCTGATGATTGGCACAGTTCTTGTGGCTTCATCCATCTCCCTGCCTGTAGACAGCTCTCTACCTCCAGCATTCAGACTATGCACGTCCCTTTTTTCCCCCTCCAGCTCATCCATTTGCTTTGCCTTCCATCAAGAAACAGTTTGGCTTATCCACTTTGCCTGCATCTCTGTGGAGTTCAAGCGATGCAAATCCAGAGCCCTGGGACTCACAGACCCCTCCTGCCGTTCTCTTCCACGCCCTGTTTTGAGCAGAGACGCAGAGGAACGAGGGCAGATCAGGCTGAAAAGGTCTCTGTGCTGAAACTCCAGTTCCACAACACTCTGGAGTTGAAGGTCTTGCTGAGCACCCCAAAGCCTCTGGCTTTTAGAAGAGCCAACCTGAGTGTGCTCTGAATGCAGCTGGGAGGGATTCCATGGCAAGCATCCACAGAGGGCAAAGGAGCTCGGAATGCTGGAAGGTTTTAACAATAGCTTTCTGAAAGCACAGCAATGCTCCATCCCTGTACAGGGTCAGGAAGAGGGCAGAAGCAGAGAGCCTCAGGGCTTAACAGAGAGCTTTGGGTGTTCCAGAGAGCAAATGAAGCAGCAGCACAGTGCCCGAGACTCGGACGCGTGACCGTGCCAGTGTCCGGAGCGCTGCCAGGCAGTGCCGGATCCTGGGTGCGGTTCTGGTCCCACAGGTGAGGAATGGCAGCCCCTGCCTCAGACCCAGGCAGAAAGCCAAGCAAGTGGGACCAGAGGGAGAGCAGGCTTCCAGTCTCTCCTGGGCACGGCTGCAAAACAGCCCCTGCTTCTTCTTCCTTTGCCTGTGCTTGGGGTGTGCTGGTGGCAGAGCCAGCCAGAAAGAACAAAACATGAGGCTAGCAAAAAATGTAGATGAGAAGTTTTTTGTTTATGAGCATTTATTCAGCTGATACTTCATACCTGTACATACATACATTGTTTTTCAATATCAGTGTATTTAACCAGGGGTTTACAAAGTGATGTGAACTAGCTATCAGGTCATTGCTTTCAAAGATTTGCTCTCTTTCTTTCATCTTTCTGTTCCTGAGAACCATGGGGAGTTGTAAATGAAAAAGAAGTTCCATGGTATCAATGAGTCCAGTGGATTACTGACCTCAAAATCAAAATCAAAAGTATACATATGCCTTGTTTACTAGCAAAAAAGAGAATACAAGAGAAATCCCAATTTGGATTCCTGGACATGAATCAGATGTAAAGGAAATCTTGCACAGAATGAAATAAAATTAGGATTAAATTTTAAAGCAGCCCTGCAATTCTCACCCTTAATTGTTTTAACAAAGTGTCTTTATACTATAGGTACTTTAGAAAATCATTTGAAATAAAGTTCTATGGAACCATGCTGTCGTAAAACAACTACCCTTTAAGTTTACCCTTTCTTCACAGAGAAGAATGCATATTCTATAAATCTGCTAAAGGACAGAATGCATGGTTTAAGATGCTGAGATCTGATTTTTGAGACACAGAGGGTACTTAATGCAGAGATAGTCTAAGAATTTAAAAACCAGTATTAGCAGTGGGGCAGCAAGTTCTGAAGTCTTAGGATTGGTATCATTTATAATCAGGCCTGCTCTCCGCAGTGGGTTTGAGCTCCAGAAGCCAAGCAGAGCCTGCAGGACAGGGAGCTGAGCTGTAGCTGCAGTTTCAGGAGGGGTCCCGCTGGCGGTGCAGGAGCAGCTCCCTTGTCCATCAGCAATGTGCCCGCTCCTCCCGCCTGCTGCCAGTCCTTCCCTTGCAGTGCCAGCAGGAGCTGCTCCCTGCCCCTGGCCAGCTCCTTTGCCTCAGTCCCTTCCAGTGCTGGCACTACAAGCTCCCTCTTGCCTTGAGCCAAATGCCTGCCTGCACCTTGGGCTGGCTTTGCCAGGTCTCTTTTCCCAATTGTTTGACTCCCAGACTTAGCCCCAGCCCATTGCTTATTTCCATCACCAGGTAGTTTCACACGATGAACTGTTTCAGTTTTTCCTCAGCGGTGGATCATTGAGATTGTGGTGCTTTCTTGCACCCAAAGTCCTGTTAAGACCAAGAACAAGCTGTTTCTGCACCTTAGTTTCTTACTATTCCATCACCATTTTATTCCACACTGAATGCCTAAAGAAAATCTATCCTTTTCCGTACAAAGCTGAGGCTGCAGCTTAGTGCAAATATGTGTGTGTCCTGGTTTGAAAAGACCGCTGTGCTAGGGAAAAGCAGAGCCTTCCTTCAAACTGGAGCTAATAAACCCCTCGCTCTAAATTAGTATAATTTTGAAATTAAGGGGCTCTGAGGGAAAGATATGGGGATAGGAATAAGAGTTCTTTACTAGTCCATCTAACAAGACACACAAAACAAAAACAGCAACAAGTATGAAATCAAGAACAAACAGAGCAGTAAGCCAGTTCCAGCCCTTCTTGGCCGCAGGCTCCCTTCCCTGTGCTGCAGTTACCGGTGCTGGGCAGGGCCAGATCCCGCGCAGCTGCAGGAGTGCTGGGGGTGAGAGCAGGGCTGTCCCAGATGGGAAAGGGATGGAGCAGAGACTTTTGCTCACTGTGTCGCTCGTGGTGCTCAGCAGGGTGCTTGGAGACAGCAGGCTGAAGCGAGAAGGCAGCAGTGCGGGGTCCAAGAACAGCAAAGGTGGCTCCCGGCGTTGGGATGGCGGGGTCAGGCAGCAGCAGCGCAGCAGCAGCAGCAGCAGCCTGTGACTGCAAGAGCGAGACAGGGAACAAATGCCTTCCCCCTTCTTTACCTGCTTCTGACCGTGCGGTGTTTCCCCATTTCCCCCCATGCCTTCGAAAGAAACTGAAAAAACCAAGAAATGGAGTCACACCCTCCCCAGTCACTAGCCATCAGTGCTGCTCAGCATGTCAAGGGGAAAAAATTCCACAGAGAGGTTAGGAAAAGAAACCAACCCCCAACAGTGTGAAAAGAGAATAAATGTCATCATCCCCTTATATTTTTTTCCCTCCCCTCCCCAGGCAGGGTGCTGCCTGAGGGGCTTCTAGACATGGACCACAACTCACAGACAAATAACCTCAGTCAGCTTCTATTAGCCACAGGTTGACAGACCTGTGAGGAATTGGCTGCCACAGCCTGTCACAAATTCACCAAAGATTAAGGATCAGTGAAGAAATAGGGACAAACATTGAAGTGGTCACTCATCATGGAAATGAGAAGTGCCCCATAGCCAAAGTCAGTTTCAAATGGAAATTGATCACAGATTGTTACTTATGCCCTGCTTATATATAATGACCAAATTAATTACCAAGATTCCTACAGAATGGCTCAACTCTGCTGACTCTATAAAGATAGAAATATCCATTTCAGTTCCCACAATCAAGCATGTTCCAGGTCACCAAGTACTGCCCACATCTATTTCTATATATGTGAATATATGGATTTTTGTATATAAAGAACCAAACATCAATTAAATTATCAGAAATCCACAGAGCAGGAGTTCTACGCTCACTGGAGTCCCGGAGTTTTCTCATCTGGCTTTGCCTGGCAGTTCTCAGGGAACGTGTGGCTCTGCTGCCATCCCAAATCTGCGCTTTCCTTGCCCAGCCTGAGTGCACGTGGGGCACGGGCTGGGCATGGCTGGAGATTTCCATGGCCAAAATCCCCCAGCATCATCACCTTTACACCTGCTCATTGCTTTGGAGAGCACAAAGCACTCAACACCCAGCTCAGCTGGCAAGTGTCATTTCTTGCAGATTGCTACAGCCCCACTGCTGGTGGACAAATGCACGAGAATCCATTTCAATGGAAAAATGTCATTTATTACCAATTGCTGCACCTGTGCTGACAATACAGAACTATACAAATCTCAGTTACGGAAAAAAAAGGAATTTATTACATGAGTACAACAATACTATGCAAAAATATACAAATACCAACTTCATTTAACAAAAACTTAATTTATTGCCAAGCTCTACAACAACTCACTATTACACAAAGATCAATTAGGTATTTAACAACTTAATTGATTACATAAAGGCTTACAGCCCATATAAAAACATATAAATATGCATTCCCTCTCCAAATAGCCCTACACTAAGAACCCAACAGTTATACAATTACACTACTTCACACATGTTTAAATAGAATTAAATGCATATGTATTTACATATAAATAAATACATATACAACTGTAACAATCTACAGGTGTAAATATAGATTAAACATTACATATTACATACTATATGTAAGTAGATATATAAACCAAACCTATCAATATACAAATATGACAGTACAAATCCAAATATTCATGAAACTGCATCAATACAAATACACAGCTATACATCTCCATACATATGTAAATGAAGTTAACATAGACCTAGATCCATACACATATAAAAATATAAAAATAGAATACATATACCTATAGAAATACCAATACACCCATTTAAAACAGTGATATACCTATAACTGCATCAGTACAAAAAGATACCTACACAACTGAAAACCCAGAAAACAGAACTAAAGTCAGATATAACAACATAAATGTTTACTTAGATGCATATATACACATACATGTAATTACACACCTATAAATATATATAATTACACACATACAAATATATACATAGCACATCCATAAATATAAAAGACATATGAGAATAGTCCTATGCAAATAGCAATATATACATGTAAATATCCATCTAATTATCCCTCTCTATGTGCAAGTTCATAAATCTTTAAAGAGAACTCTAAGCAGAAACTCTGATTCCAACAGCACCATCTTCAAGCCTCTCCCTCTGGCTCTTGGTCCTGTGCAGAGCAGTTTTCCCGGACAGGGACAGCAGATGGGACATCTGGGAAGCAAAGGGAACACTGAGTCAGGAGCACGGCCTTTCCCTTGGCAGCACCTGCACTTCCATGAAGGAAGAGAAAATCTCAGAGCCCCTCCAGGATTGCTGGAAAGCAGCAGCAGGCCCAGCGGGGCAGGGTGTGGCGAGCGCAGCGCAGCGGGACTGTCCCGCAGCCCCGGCACAGCCGGCACAGCTCCCGGGCCCTGCCGGCACAGCTGCCTTGCCCCAGGACAGCCCCTGTGCCGGCCGGGGCAGCTGCGCCGAGCAGCCCCAGCACGGGCAGGGCCGCTCCTGCCCCTGTGCCGGGCACTGCCCACGGCCACAGCCCACGGCACCCTCACCCCACCCTGCCCCACCGGCCCTGGGGCCTCACCAGCCTCTGTGCCAGCAGCAGCTCCTGCTCCTGCTCCTGCTCCTGGCCTTCAGCTTCTCCCTGCCGGCTCCTGTCCTCCTGGCAGGTCTGTCCTCCTGCTGTCTTCAGGGTCTTCAGTGCAGCTGAGGCAAAATCGAAGGCTCAGGAATTGGTTCCAAATCCTGGCAGAGCTGCAGTCCCGGACCCCTCTGTGCTCCCTGCTGGCCCCTCCATCCCCTCAGTCCCACCATGCTCTTGGCAAACCCTGAGTCCCCTTCAGCTTCTTCAGACCCCACAGTCCTCTCACCCCCTCAGACCCTTCTGACCCATCCCGTCCCCTTAGAGCCACCACCCCCCTCAGCCTGTGCCACTTCCCTGTCCCCTCAGTGCCACCATCGCCCTAAGCTTCCCCACACCCTCAGCCCCAGCAGCACCTCAAGGTCACCGTCCCTTCAGTGCCAGCGCCCCCTCAGCCCCTCAGTCTCACCGTCCCTCAGCAGCTCCTCAGGGGACTCTGCCTGGGGCCAGCGGCAGCTGCCACCGCTCCAGGGACACCCGGGGCTGGAACTGCTGCTCCGCCCGGCCCAGCCCCAGCTCGGACCAGCACAGCAACAGGGGACAGAGGACACAGGGGAAAAACAAGAGATCAAGAAGGATCCGTGGAGGGAAAGAGGCAAAGAAAAAGCCTGTATATATACATATATCAATCTTTACTAAAGATTGATACTAAACTAAACTCCTATATAAAAATACATCTATGCCTATTTATAAACTTAACTATATATATGTAAATGTAACTGCACATGTATATAAACGCATCTAGGCACATCTATAATTTCACATATAAAAATGTACCTATATACATCTACAACTATATATAAATTAAACTATACAGATCTATTAACACATATAAATAGATAAACACGTATAAATAGATAGACATAACAATATAGACATACAAATACACCTATATAAATCTAGTAATATAACCGTATAGATAAGTACAACTATACAGATCTTTAATATATGGCTATTGGCAGAGGGATTTCACCTGCCTGATGGTCACAGGCCCTCCCTCTGTCTCCTCCTGCCACACAGGGCAGCCCTCCTGGGGAGATCCATCAGATGGGATCTGGGAAGCAAAGGGAACACTGAGTCACTCTTGGCCCTCGTGCACATTTCCCTTGGGCACCAACTGTCCTTCTGTCAGGAAATGTTCAAGATGGTCTGAAAGGCAGATTCCCACTTGGAATTTGAAGCCTGCTCTTTAGAGAACAGGGACCTTTCTAAATGTTCAAAACAGTGTAAAGCATTGAAGTGTCTTGATAAAGTCTCAGTGCTCGCAATGGCACCCATGAGAGCTTGAAACACAGACTGTCCCAGCTCCCTCAGAGAAGCCCAGCCTTGTTCTTTCTCTGTGCTGACAGACAGATCTTAGGTCTCACTAATCTGGGGTCATTCAGTGATTTGGAATTCTACTATGACTTTCTGCTTTTTTCCTCTCCAATCCTTCATCAGTCACTCAGTCTGGCCTCCCTGTAACCCTGCAGAAAACTTATGCAAGGAAATCAGCAGAAAAATTGAGACACCAGGCTTGGTGACACAGCTCCACAAGGTCAACTTTATTCCCTTGCTTCTCTTGCCATAGCACAGGACTCAGTGTCAGAGCCTCTAGAGATGCATGGAGGGCAGGGCTCGGAGGGTTTTGTCAGTGCAGCATCTGAACTAAAGGCACCAGGAAGCACCAAGTCTGCAGACAAAATCTCAACTCTTCTGATCTCCCTTCCTGCCACAGGCAGGCTCAGAGCAGCTGTCTCACACCTCTCTAAACCAATGGGGGCTCTCTCCTTACCAGGCTCCTCACGCTCTGGGGAACTGTTCCCACAGCTCTCGGTGCCACCTGAAGCTTCTGCTGCTGCTGCTGCCCTGTTCAGATCCCCCTCTCCTGAAGACTCAGGGGCAACATTAACATTCCCCTTGAAAGAAAAACAGAAAGAAAGAAATCCAAAGATCACTCACTACTTTCTTGGAATAGTATCAGGGATACAGGAACTCTCCTTTTCCACTCCCAGGGGACGTGGGGCACAGGGGGGGAACACTGCCCACACAGTCCACATGACAAGCATTTTAAACTCAGGATTTGGGTGGCCAAGATGAAACTGAGTGTAGTGCAAAATGCAGAAAACTACAAGACACCAAGTGAGAGGATGTGCCCTCATGTTCTCACCCTTGTTCATCCCACGAGCTGCAAGAAATCAGCCAGCAGAAAGCCAGGGGCCCTCCTTGTTGACAACACTACTGTCAGCAAGGGCAGAGCTCGCTCCCAGCACTGTCCAGGGCTCTGTGCTGCAAACCCACATGAAAAGCACACATCTCATTTCTGCCTGGGAATCTCGCCACCCCCACCCGGCCGCTCACACAGTCCATCACCAGGTGGGGCTTTTTGGAGCTCTCTGCTGCCGCCCTAGATATATGACCCAGGCAAATATTTTGGCACCTAGGATATTTCCAGGATCACATCTTCCAGTGTCAAAAATCTGTAAATTTGGAGGGTAAAAAAACCAACCTAACCCATCTCTTCTGCAATAGCTCATCTGTCAGAATTGTAAAGATTCTAAAGATGGTTCTGAGCCTGCAATGTTTTCTTTTAATAAAATGCTTTGAAAACTGCTGTGTGTGAGTTTACAGAAGACAAAAGGAATTCCACTTGAGAATAAAATATCAGTAAATCCAAAAAATCCCACTCCCACCCTTGAGCCTGCCCTTTCTCAATTTTAACCCAAAATCCAGCGAATTTAACCCAAAAAAATGCAAAAATTCAGGAAATTTAACCCAAAATAGCGAAAATTCGGGATTTTAAACTCAAAATTCAGGGATTTTAACCCAAAAAAAGCAAAAATTTGGGGATTAAAACACAAAAAAAGGGAAAATTTGGGGGTTTAAACCCAAAAAAAGCGAAAATTCGGAGATTTTAACCCAAAAAAAAGCAGAAATTTGAGAGGTTTAATCCAAATTTTGGGAATTTTAACCCAAAAAATCCCAAAATTTGGGGATTTTAACCCCCAAAAAAGAGAAAATTCGGGGGGTTTAACAAAACATTTTGGGGTTTTAACCCAAAAATGCCAAAATTCGGGATTTTGATCCAAAATTTGGGGATTTAAACCCCAAAAATACCAAAAATTCGGGGATTTTAACCCCCAAAAAGGCGAAATTTGGGGGGTTTAAACCAAATTTGGGGGTTTAAAGCCAAAAAAGCAAAAATTCGAGATTTTGACCCAAAATTTGGGGATTTTAACCCAAAAAATGCTAAAATTTTGGAATTTAAACCCAAATAGTGGAAAAATTTGGGGATTTTAACCCAAAATCCAGCGAATTTAACCCAAAAAATGCCAAAATTCAGGAAATTTAACCCAAAATAGCGAAAATTCGGGATTTTAAACCCAAAATTTGGGGATTTTAACCCAAAATTCGGGAATTTTAACCCATAAACTGCCAAAATTTGGGGATTTTAACCCCCAAAAACGGGAAAATTCGGGGGGTTTAACAAAAAATTTTGGGGTTTTAACACAAAAATGCCAAAATTCGGGATTCTTGACCCAAAATTTGGGGATTTTAACCCCTAAAATGCCAAAATTCGGGGATTTTAACCCAAAAAAAGGCGAAACTTGGGGATTAAAACACAATAAAAGGAAAAATTTTGGGGGTTTTAACCCAAAAATAGGAAAATTCGGGACTTTTACCCCCAAAAAAGTGAAAGTTTGGGGGGTTTAGCCAAAAATTTTTGGGTTTTAACCCAAAAAAAGGGAAAATTTGGACGTTTAAACCCAAAAAAGCAAAAATTCCAGATTTTTGACCTCAATTTTTGGGATTTTAACCCGAAAAAAAGCGAAAATTCAGGGATTTTAACCCAAAAAAAGGCGAAATTTGGGAGGTTTAATCCAAATTTTGGGAATTTTAACCCAAAAAAATGCCAAAATTTCGGGATTTTAACCCCCAAAAAAGGAAAATTCGGGGGGTTTAACAAAAAATTGTGGGGTTTTAACCCAAAAATGCCAAAAATTCGGGATTCTTTACCCAAAATTTGGGGATTTTAACCCCTAAAATGCCAAAATTAGGGGATTAAAACCCAAAAAGGGGCGAAATTTGGCAGGTTTAACCTAAATTTGGGCGGTTTTAACCCCAAAAAAGCGAAAATTCGGGATTTTGACCCAAATTTTGGGGATTTTAACACAAAAAAAGCGAAATTTGGAGATTAAAACACAAAAAAAGGGGAAAAATTTTGGGCGTTTTAACCCAAAAATAGGAAAATTCGCGACTTTTAACCCCAAAAAAGTGAAATTTGGGGGGTTTAGCCAAAAATTGTTGGGTTTTAACCCCAAAAAAGGGAAAATTTGGAGGTTTAAAGCGAAAAAAAACTCGAAATACGGGACTTTTGACACAAAATTTGGGGATTTTAACCCAAAATTCGGGAATTTTAACCCAAAAAATGCCAAAATTTGGGGATTTTAACCCCCAAAAAAGGGAAAATTCAGGGGGTTTAACAAAAAATTTTGGGGTTTTAACCCAAAAATGCCAAAATTCGGGATTCTTGACCCAAAATTTGGGGATTTTAACCCCTAAAATGCCAAATTTCGGGGATTAAAACAAAAAAAATTGAAAATTTGGGGGGTTTAACCAAAAATTTTTGGGTTTTAACCCAAAAAAAAGGGAAAATTTTGGGGGTTTTAAGCGAAAAATCCCGAAATTCGGGACTTTTGAATCAAAATTTGGGGATTTTAACCCCTAAAATTACAAAATTCGGGGAGTAAAACCCAAAAAGAGGCGAAATTTGGGAAGTTTAACCCAAAATTTGAAATTTTTACCCCCAAAAATGCCAAAATTCGGGACTTTGGACCCAAAATTCGGAGATTTTAACCCCAAAAATGCCAAAATTCGGAGATTTTAATCCAAAAAAAGGAAAAATTCGGGGATTAAAACACAAAAAAAGGGGAAATTCGGGAAATTTAACCCAAAAATTGCCGAAATTCGGGGGGTTTAACCCAAAAAAAGGGAAATTTTGGGGGGTGAAAGCGAAAAAAACCCCAAAATTCGGGACTTTTGACCAAAAATTCGGGGATTTTAACCCCCATAAAAAGCGAAAATTTGGGGATTAAAACGAAAAAAAAAAGGAAATTTGGGCGTTTAAACCCAAAAAAAGCGAAAATTCGAGATTTTAACCCAAAATTTGGGGATTTAAACCCCAAAAATGCCAAAATTTGGGGATTTTAACCCAAAAAAAGTGCAGAAATTTGGGAGGTTCAATCCAAATTTGGGGGATTTTAACCCAAAAAATCCCAAATTTTGGGGATTTTAACCCAAAAAAATGCCAAAATTTCGGGATTTAAACCCAAAAAGTGGCAAAATTTCGTGATTTAAACCCAAAATCCAGTGAATTTAACCCAAAAAATGCCAAAATTCAGGAAATTTGACCCAAAATAGCGAAAATTTGGGATTTTAAACCCAAAATTTGGGGATTTTAACCCAAAATTCGGGAATTTTAACCCAAAACATGCCAAAATTTGGGGATTTTAACCCCCAAAAAAGAGAAAATTCGGGGGGTTTAACAAAAAATTTTGGGGTTTTAACACAAAAATGCCAAAATTCGGGATTCTTGACCCAAAATTTGGGGATTTTAACCCCTAAAATGCCAAAATTCGGGGATTTTAACCCAAAAAAAGGCGAAATTTGGGGGGGTTTAACCCAAATTTGGGGAGTTTTAACCCCAAAAAAGCGAAAATTCCCGATTTTTGACCCAAATTTTGGGGATTTTAACGCAAAAAAAAGCGAAAATTTGGAGATTAAAACACAAAAAAAGGGGAAACTTTTGCGGGTTTTAACCCAAAAATAGGAAAATTCGGGACTTTTAACCCCAAAAACGTGAAAATTTGGGGGGTGTAGCCAAAAATTTTTGGGTTTTAACCCAAAAAAAAGGGAAAATTTGGGGGTTTAAAGCGAAAAAAACCCCGAAATTCGGGACTTTTGAACCAAAATTTGAGGATTTTAACCCCCAAAAATGCCAAAATTCGGGGATTAAAACCCAAAAAAGGCGAAATTTGGGGAGTTTAACCCAAAATTTGAAATTTTTAACCCCCAAAATGCCAAAATTCGAAACTTTTGACCCAAAATTCGGAGATTTTAACCCAAAAAAAGGGAAATTTTGGGGGGGTTAACCCAAAAAATGCCAAAATTCGGGATTTTTGACCGAAAATTTGGGGATTTTAACCCCCAAAAATGCCAAAATTCAGAGATTTTAACCCAAAAAATCCCAAAAAACAGGAAAATTTGGGGGATTTAACCAAAAATTCGGGATTTTAGCCCCAAAAATGCCGAAAAATTGAAATTTTAACCCAAAAAAAGGGAAAATTTGGGGGGTTTAATCCAAAATTTGGGGGTTTTAACCCAAAAATTACAAAATTCGGGACTTTTGAAACAAAATTTGGGGATTTTAACCCCCAAAAATGCCAAAATTCGGGGATTTTAACCCAAAAAAAGCGAAAATTTGGGGTTTAAAACACAAAAAAAGGGAAAATTTGGGGGTTTAAAGTGAGAAAAACCCGAAATTCAGGACTTTTGAACCAAAATTTGGGGATTTTAACCCAAAAATTCCAAAATTCGGGACTTTTGACCCAAAAAAACAGCTTTGCTTTTGCAGGCAAGAAATGCAGTGCAGACAGGCTCCAGGGAAACATTTAAAGAGGCAGGGTAGAGAACAGCAAACAAAATACAAAAGATGGAGTGAGAATACAACATCAGGACTTAAGAGTACAGGAATAGAGAAGAGTTCTTTTCAAAGAGGTTGAGCTAACCTAAATGTGGCATTCCTATCAAAATGAACAATAGAAGGAATTGTAGAAGTACTACCAGTCATTAAACCAAGACCAGAGTGAAATCAGCCCCACAGTCACTCAATTCCCCTGAAGCATTTTGTCTCCAATGACTGGTGACAAATCAGCGGATAAAGGAACTGCTAGGAAGCCAAGGAGGAAATGAAAGTTTCATCCCTCCCACAATCCCCCAAGGGAAGAGTGCACAGTAGTGACTTTGTGCCCTCCTGTTCCAACAAGAATCTTAGGTGGATGATCATCAGGTGGAAGGAAGGAAGATGCCACCTTCCTTCCCCACTCTGTTGGCTTCCTGTTTCTGGCCCCTCTCTCCTCAGGATTTCTGTTATCAGGGGCTCTGTCCTCAAAGTCCCTGTGTCCTTTGATCAAGAAAAATCTCAGGTGGACTTCAGGCCTAGGAGGAGGCCAGCGTGCCGATGCCCAGAGTGTTTCTAGGAGACTGCACTTCTCCTTCTGCCGCAGCTCCTCCTGCGAGTTATGCAGGAAAAACATCAGCTTCCCATTCAGCTGCTCCTCTTGCACGTGCACACCAGCTCCACACGGACACTGAAGGTCCTTGCTGCCATCTGCCCTGCGCTGTTCAGCTCTAGTGGAAGGCGTGCCCTGGCGGGGGATTCAATGGGACCAGCATGCGCTACAGCCCATCCTACTCCCGGGGACTCCAACCCTCAAAGGCACTGCCCAGCCCAATGGCTTCCTGAGGCACCGGGTAGAGAGCATTGCTGTCCACAAAGACACGCGTGAAGCTCTCCATCAGCTCAGCTGTCACTGAGCAACCTCTCCCCAGGTCCTCCACAGGCCACTGTATGTTATCTACTAAACGGATGCTTTCCTTATTCCCAGCATCTCAAGTGTTTTCTCTGTCTTTGATTCTACCACTGCTGCTTTCTTCCTTGTAACCATCACTGCCTGCTTTTTCACTGGCAGCCACGTTACTTTGTTCAGCTTCTTTTCTGTCTTCATTCTTGTTTCCTTCCACATTTACACCACCCTCTTTTTCATCCTTGTTTCTATCATTGTCATCCTCTTTTATAACTTCCTTATTTTCTTCCTCAGTTGCAAAACCACTATGGCCTACTTCATTCCCAGGATCACTGCTATCTTCCTGCTCAGTCCAATCACTGTTTCTTCGTTCGCTGGCATCACTGCTCTCCTGCACCTTCACATCTGTGTATTCTTCCTTTCCATCTACATCATCTTCACCTTCATTTACATCATCACTGTTGCCTGTCTTCATATTTGCACCATAGGATTTTTCTTCATTTCCATCTCCTTCTTCTTCCTTTCCAGTGTCCTTGTCTTGCTCCACCTGCACATCCTTGTTTTCTCCTTCATTTGCTTCATCTAGACCTTCTGTATTGCCAGCAACATTTCCAGGTTCATCTTCATTTCCTTCAGCACTACTGTCTCCTGGCACATTCCCAGCACTCCATCCTTCATCTTTCTTTAAGTCATGGCCATTGTCACTCTTAACATCACTGTCTTCCTTCATCTTCGCATCACTGTTGCCTTCAATAGCATCATTGTCACCTCCTTCATTTGTAGCAGCCACAGGACTTCCTTCTCTGTCATGTCTTCTGCTGCTGTTGTCTGCCTCCACATCAATGTCACGTCAGTGTTTTCTCCGCCTTCCTTTGGATGAACAGTGTCTTCTTCCTGTTCTTTTCCCCTCATGTCTGCTAAGGTCTTGCAGGAGCTCTGTCCTTGCCGCTGCTGCTGGCCTCATGGCTCCTTCTCCTACAGCTAAAGCACAGGCCCAAGAGGAGCAGGACTGCAGCAAGAGCCCAGAATGGCCACTGGTGCAGAGCACCAAAGAGCACGGCTCCCAGCCCTGGTCCTGCTGCTCCGGGGGCCCCTGCTCCAGCTCCTGCAGCAGCCGAGCCTCTCGCAGTGCAGCAGCTCCTGGCAATCCTGCATTCGCCGGTGCGTGGCCTCATCCAGCCCATCCCCGGTGCTGGGGGTACTGCATCAGGCTTTGCACGAGCACGGAGAGCAATGGCAATAGAGACGTGGTCTGCAGGAGGACACTCAGCAGGGGTTCAGAGGGGCCGCAATGGAGACAGGCAGTGGGGGCAGGAGCCGCAGGGACGTGGCACAGGAAGGAGAGGCCCCGGCAGCTGGCAGGCAGCAAGGCCGCCCCGCTGCCCCAGCAAGCACCGCGCCCTGAGCAAGGCGCTCCCGCCAGGGGCTGGGCCCCGGCTGCAGGGCAGAACACACGGCCCGGGGCTGGCGCTGCTGCCCCAGCCCTCCTCCAGCCCCGTCTCCTCACTGCGTGTGCACTCACTGCTTGCCCAGGCTCTGCCGAGGCAGCGGAACCCGCTGGGGCCTTTTCCAGCTGCCCCATGGTGACTCGGCCCCTGTGCTGTCACAGCCCCGAGCGCGGCACAGCCCAGCCCTGCCCGCCGGCCCCAGCCCGGGCAGGGAGCTCAGCATGGCCCTGGGCACCCAGAGCCCCAACAGACACCAAGGGCAGACCCATCCCTCGGCAGTCTGGGAACCCCAGAGCTCCCCTCTACAGAGCAGGCACAAGTGCCCTGCCACACAACCCTTGTCAAATAGAAATTTGGGTGACGTGACCCATGGATGTTCTCAGTATACAGGTGTAGGATTTTATTTAATACCGGAGAGAGACATTTTTCTTCTTATTATTAGTTATACTTACTGCTTTGGGGCAGGATGTCAGGTAGGCTAAGGTTTTATTACACATGTAGTGAGGAATCTTTCTGAAAGAAATCCAGGTTGCTTGGATGATACACAGGAAGATTAAATACCATCCTAAAAAGGCCAAATAAGTTAATTACAAAATTTCAGGGTCTTGAATAACCTCCTTGCTCTCAAACTGTAGGTTCAATACTGTGCAAAATTCTGGTACAGTCAGGATTTTGTTCAGAAAGTAGAATATCTGCCTTTTTCAAATTTGTGCAGAGGTGTACCTCTGTCCCTTCCACCCTCTTCAAAATTGTCTCCCTTAAACAGAGTTAGCCAGTCTCTCTGATAAAGGAACTTCTGTCTGTTTCTGCTGTCTCTTTGTCTATTTATCTTCAAAGGACTGTGAGTACAGGAGAGATGATACTCAGCCCTTCTTTGGGGAACTCATCTATAAATGGAACTGCAGGAAATGGAGAGGGAGGAAAGGGAAACAGGATGTGACTCAAGTACCTGCATGGTGACCACAGATGTCCACTGCTAGACAGACACTGATGTGAGGCAGGTCGTGCCTTCCCATTAGTGCCCAAAAAGAGAACAGTGTTGGCATTTCTGAAACTGCTCTGGATTGCATTTGCTTAACAGACGTCATTAGTAAAAGTAGTTAAAGAAAGAGTTTTGAACCCTCTCCCAAACTGATGCCACTTATCACGTACCTTCCTCACATTCTTCTAGGAATGTTTTTGATGTTGTCCCATCCTTCTTTTTGCAGGGGAGCAAAAATTCTTTGCCAAGTATCATTCTCTCTGATTTGTTTCTTCTCATCTTTTGAGATTTAATAAAGTGAACATTCAGCAGAAGAGTTTTGTATTTTTTGAACAAAATTCTTCTTTGATCCAATTGAGGCCCTTCTGTGACAATGAAAAAACAAAAACTGTTGTGAGCTGCAGTTTACACTGTTAAGAGGTTAATGTGGGTCAGTTCTCCAAGGTTTTTCTTAGTTCAACTGCTGTATAAACTGTTGATGTCAGTGACTGGAGGCTGCTCTCCAGGACTTTATATATATGATAATTATATGACAGAAAATGCAACCTATAGTTGCATCTGACCTCCAAGTTGAGCAGCTTTTAAGAGGAAAAAAAAATTGTCTGTAAGAAATTTGCTGGTTTTCCCATTCCTAAATGCCTTCACATTTCTATTTAGTTTAGTGCATATACAAGAGACTTGCCTCACCTGGTAGGCAGTGCCCATCCATCTTCAAGCTAGGGTATATTTTAAGTGTCAATGATCAGTGCCTCCAGAAAGCATTTTTGAGGCAAAATAGGCCCTCAGGAACCACTTCACAGGGGATTTTCACCTCTCGGATGCCCAAGATTTCTGAATGTCTTCCTGCTGCCTCAGGCTCTGGGTAAACAGGGCTTATCAGAGATGCTGGCTGGGGACCAACATCCTTCCCCTACCTGGGCACCTCTGTTTGCCCAGTTTGATCCCAATGGGTGCTCTAGGAGAAGTGCCCACTTCTCCATGTCCCAGGGATGGGCATATCCTGCTCAGGGCCACTGCTGGCCTTGGTTCAGGGCATTGCAGAGACCCTGTGTGGGGACAAGGGCCTTGGGGAGCTGTGGGCAAGCCCCAGGCAGGGACAGTTCTAGAGTTGGAGCCTTGTTGGGGATGGGGTCCCTGGCAGCCCCCGTGTGTGGCAGCTGTGCAGAGCAGGACCCAGGTGCTCTGGGAGGGTTTATTGGCTGCAGGTGTAACAGGATGAGGGTCAGCCTCAGGTCACAGGATATTGCCACCTGGACTCCACCCTGGGGCTGAAGATGGGACCAGTTTGAGCCATGCAGGGAAAGTGAAATAATGGGGTTGTCTGAATGTGGGAAGCGCCACACCTGAGCAATTCCCCAAGCCTCAGCCTTGTCTTCAGGTGGTCATCATTTCCCAGTTCTCCCCAGTGTCTCCAGTGTCTGGAGATCCAAATCACCTTGATGTTTCCCAGGTTGTTGACACCCCTGTCCTATCATGTCTCAGTTTTCCAAGATTCTGGAGTCTTGATGTTCCAAGAAGAGGGGCAAGTCCATCTGCTTTTTCCCCATGGGGCAGGATGGGGAACAGTGACAATTCTGCTTAGACAGTCTGGGAGAGTGGCTGGTGTCAGCTCTGGGATGTCTTGAAGGAAAAACCCTTGGAGAGGAGGGGTACCAGGAGATGGGGGGTGTTGCCCAAGGGGGCTGTTGGAGGATGGATTGTGTTGGAGTGGGGGTTGTCCCCACAGGGTCCCCAGCAGCCTTTGGATCCCTGCCTGCCTCCATTGGTCCCCCGGGTGCCTGGTCCCTTCCAGGGGCAGTTGCCCCATGCAGGAAGCTGGGGGTATGCAGGGAGGGGGCTGGATCAGTGCCACGGATGGGATGGATTCTGTGCCAGGGCCAGGCTTGTGGCCATGACTGGGGACTGTGCCAAGCCGGGCTTTGGCCTGGGGGCTGTCAGGGAGGGTGGAGGGAGGAGTCCTGGCAGGGATAAATGTGCTCCTGCCCTGCTGCAGCCTCAGTCAGTGCTGTCCATAGCAAGAGGATGATGAAGGTGGCTGTGCTCAGCGTGGCCCTGCTCTTCTCCATCCTGCTGTGTACCCTGGCACAGGCCAAGGTGAGGCACCAGCCAAACACTGTCCCCTTGGTCGCCTCCCATCCCACACTCTGGGTCCCTTCAGAAATTCCCTCCCTGCTCCCTCCTCTGTGTCCTCTCCAGGGTCCCCAAATGCCTCCCACTGACCATGCCCAAGGTCTTTGCTTCCAGGTGCCCCCTCAATCCTTTGCCTTTCTTCCTGACCAAAGCAGCAGGGTCCCCTTCAACAATTCCCTGACTCACCCCCCTTCCCAAATCCTCTCTGGGTCCTGCCTCTTTTGTCCCCACCCATCCTCGTTATTCTGTCCCCAGCCAGCCCCTTCCTTGCACCCCATGTCCCTACCCTGCAATTTATTTCTCCTCCCCTTTACCTTACACCGAGCCCCTTTCCAGCCCCAGCCCTGTCCCTTGGGCCCTCCACTGACCCCAGTTCAATGTCTTTGGGTCTCTCCCCACCTCAAAAAGATCTCCTTGGAGGCCCTGAAATCCCACCCCATCGTCCCCACCCTGCTCCCTGCACCCCTGTGCCCCCACAGCCACACAGGGTCCAATCCAGACCAAACTTTTGTTCTCCATTTCCAGGCGCTCCTGGAAGGAACCCAAGATCATCTCCAGGAGGTGAGTGGTGTGCTGGGATTGGAGGGCATCCCCTCTGGGAATTTGGGGGTAGCTGTGTCCGCCTATCCCTTGCTGGCACAGGGGCCTGCCCAGTGCCCAGTAAAGTCTCCTGTTCTCTCTGCAGATTGATTTAGACAATGTCGTGAACCTGGAGACGCCTCTGGTGCGTACCACGAGTTCTGCCCGTGTCAGACCCTCCCCTTGCACGGCCAGCACACCTCAGACCATCCCAGTTTGTCCCAGCACAGCCCATTGCACCCCTTCTGACACCCTAGACAACTCCCCTTCTCCATAGATCTTCCCCAGAGAACCTATTTCCCAGGCCCCATTGTATTCCCACCCCTGTTCCCCCAGCACCCCCCTGGGGGCTTCTGGGCAGGAGCACAGTAGCTCCTGCCCCCCATTGCTCCCTGCAGAACCCCTTTCCCCAAGGACCCCATGCTTTTCCCCACATTCCAGTGCAGCCCAGTGCCCCCAGTGTGTCTCTAATGCTGTGTTTGTCCCCAGCCCCCAGTTGTTGAAAAGCTGGAGGCTGTTCTGAGGCAGAAGCGCCTGGCTGCCTCTCTGGGTGCCTAGGTGAGCTGTGCCTGCAGGGAGAGGGGTGGGGACAGGGCCCCTCTCCTATGCCAGTCGGCACCAGAGGTCACATTCTGGGTTTTGATTTTTAGGATTGCAAGTTATGGGGACACCGGTGTCCTGATTCCCTCTGGCGGCATGAGGAGATGATCACCCCTGGAGGAACCCCCTGAACCCTTTCAGCCCTGGGCCATTTCCCCTGAATAATCAATAAACCCTTTGAGCAAAGCTTTGCTCTTTGTCTGTATTCATTTTACAAAGAAAAATACCCCAAATCTCCAAGAAGTTTCCCCCAGAGGTGTTGTCTTGTTCCTGTGTCCATCTGCACATCCCATCACTCTATCACTGTCACCTCCACACATCTCTGACCCTGCTGGCACCTCCCACATTGGCACTGAAATCCTCACTCCCCCTCCCCACCACCAGGAATGACCATGGTGGGGAGCTCAAGCCAGGAGCACACAGGCCAGAGATGAATAAGGAGAACCTGGCAGAGGCAAGGAGAATCCTCCATTGCAGGGTGTTGTGGGGTCCTGTGGGAGCCCAGGGCATACCCCCGGCCTCCTTGGGGGTCTCAAGCCAACACGGCAAGGGTCTCAAAAACTCCTGAGTGAGACCCTGGTGTCTCAGGCGTTGAATTCTACCCCCTGAGGGAAATTGCAAACCCAGAGGGAATGGAAACAAGCTATCAAAATTAGTAAAGTGTAAATTAGATTGTTAGAACGTAGATAAATAGACTTTTTGGAATGTTTCTTATAAGGGACATGTGGCCAAGATGGAGAATTTGGGGGGTGGACACCTTTTACTCCTTCTTCTCCCTGTCATCCATATTGGGTGACATGTTGGCACTCTTGGATTGGATGGGGTCAGGGCTGGACCATTTAATAAAATTGTATTGTATTGGGAACATTTTGTAAACATGTAACACATAGTACAAACTACATAAAATAAGCCTTGCCTTCACCAGGCAGATTCCACCCTGGATGCCAGGCTGAGCAGATCGCTGCTGGCCAAGTAAAAGGTCCCTGAGATAAGATATAATAAACAATCCTTGGAACAAGAGAAAACCGTCTCTGGCAATCACTCTTCGGCTACTTCAGAGAGAACCAGGGTTTGAACCACCTCATATCTCTCTGAGGTGATCTCGGGTCTAAGGAGAAACTTCAGAATGGGACATCTGGCATCCCTGGGTGGGTATTGACATCTGGCGTTCCTCTGGGTGGGCATTGACATCTGGCATCTCTGGGTGGTCACTTTCAGCCCACAAAGGTGGTTGCGGACCCCTGGACCCTGACACTTGTCATCCCTCTGGATTGGCATTGCAGCCTGCAAAGGCAGGTACCGACCCTCAGAAGGGCAAGCTCAACTAGACGCACAGAGATGGAGGAGACCCCCTCAGGCAGAGACATTTGGCACGGACCCTGGTGTATCTATGTAGCCTGCAAAGGCAGTTACAGACCCCCAGAAGACCGAGCTTCAGAAAAGGCACGCTGATGAAGAGGACTGGGGAGGAGATTTCTGGCCCTCTGCCAAGAAAAGCCAAGTTCCAGACGCGAGTCAGAGAGGAGGTGTCCCGGGAAGCCTCGCTCCTGCGCACTGCTGGTCGGTTTCAGGAACCTCCAAATCGATTTTGGACGAATTGGTTTTGGGTAAGATGGTTCAGAATCAGACACATCATAGGATTCCCACCTAGCCATGAGCAGGGGGAGGGAGGTTTATGGCTGCCTTGCTATCAGCAGGCGGAGAAAGCAATTGAAGTCCCTCAGAGACTGGGGAAGGATTCTCACCTAGCCATGAGCTGGGGGAGGGAAGTTTATGACTGCCTTGCCAGCAGCAGGTGGTTCAGGAAAGGCCTTGCCAACAGCAAGGTCGGGGAAAAATTAAGTTAGAATTATTTCCAAGTGAGTTAGAAAACTTAGATTATTGCTACTTTGCCTCTTCAGAAATCCTGACCCCAGAAGGCGGGAAGGCATTACAGGCAACTCCCTGGGCCATGGAGGACAGAGGGGAGGGGGACAGGACCGCAAAAAAGCAGGGAAAAGCGCGGGCTCGGGGATGTCCGGGGATAGGCAACCTGCGGCGGCAACTGGGACGCAGAAAAGCGGGAAGTATGAAAAGGCACTGACAGACCTGCCTCCACCTGTTAGGAATGCTGGGGGATGAGGTGAATGCCCTGTTTCAGGGAAACCTGAGATATCCACATTAGAACTGGCAGATTCTAATGGGGAAAGAAATTTATGCTTTTTAAAGTCAAAGGAGAAAACATTAACAACGTTTTGAGCAATTGCAGGCAGCTGCTGAGACAGAGCCAGTCCGGACACAGCCCGTTCAAACCCACGGCGCAGCAGCGTGAGGTCACAGCTCTGGGACTCACCGAGGGAGGGGGGTGCAGCCGCCTGGTTCCCAGAGGCTCCGGCAGCACCCCCGCTGCTCTGCCCTGCCTGCACAGACCCAGTGCTGCAGAGGGGAGGAGGGATGGGGGATGCAGAGATGCCAAGAGCTGCTTTTTACCTATATTGTGGAGAACAAACAGAGCAAGGGAACATGATAGCCAACTCACTTTTATTTTCAGTTCTTGTATGTTAAACTAAAGGTGTTTCTTTTTTATTGTTGTTAAAAAAAGACGCAGAAATTTTAAGAATTGTGAAAGTATTTTAATAGTATTAGGTATTTTAATAATTGAAGGTATAATAAGGTATTTTGTATTTTATTTGAATACATATCATCTATATTTATGTTATTGTTCAGATATGAGTAGACATTTATCTAAATGTCAACATAGAGTTTTAATTTTCCTGTAGTTAATTGTTTTAAAGAAGCCAGTTTATAATATTTACAATACAGTCAATATATTTGCAATACAGTCAAAATCAATAGATTTTGAGTTGGATTTTAGAATTTAACTTTAATTTCTGTATTTAATTTTAAAAACACTGTAATAAGATTGTAGGAATTCTATATCACAGAACAATTTTGTGTTCTGTTTCATTGTTTAATCTGAAATCTTTCAATATTTTAAGTAAGTTTTGGAAAGCCTCCAGACGTGTCCTTGAATCAAATGTATGAAGATAATCAGCTAAGTTGTGAAATTAATGTTTCTTTGTTTTCCTTTTATTAATTCTCTCTTTTATTTTGGCAGGTGTTTTCTCACCTAGCACTGTGCTATCTTATGGTTTTGAATATTTTGCAGAATTCCAGAAAATTATTTGAGCTTCATTCTCAGAACAAATTCCTAGTGTTTTGGTTTTCCTGAGTTGCTATCACAGAAGCACTGCAGTGTCTTGCTATGTTCAAAGTATCTTAACCTAAATAAGAATTTTAGAGAAAACAAGTTGTTAGAGGAATTTGATTTCTTTTTGAAATGTTTAATTGTATCTTTGTTGTTAAGAGTTGTGGTTTTTTTCTTTAATAAGAAGATGTCAGGGAGTTCTCTTCCAATTAGAATTTAGGCTCTGGCCAAGTCTTGATTCTAACTGAAAGAGAAATTGTGTAAACCCAGGTATTTTCTGCATCAAAATATTATTCCAGTCATTTGGATTGGCAATTTGACTTATCAATATAGCAGTTGAAGGTGACTTTGAAGTAAATTTGGTGCTCATTTTCCGGAAATGACCATCTAATTCCTCATTGAATCAAGGTTTGTCAGCTGTCTGCAGACCCTGAGGTGATGACAGTTTTTTTTAAACTGATGATTATCTAATCTTGTAAATGTATGTCTGTTGTTTAAAGCATTGTTAATTATCGTACTGTGTTTGCTTGCAAAAGATTGTAAACTTTGGGTTTGTTTCTTTTGTTAGGTAATAGTTGAAATAATAGCTGAACGAAAAATTCTCCAGTTTTGATAAAAAATTTAGAGACAGAGAAAGTTGAAAAGCTTTCAAAGTAAGCATTTGGGGGAAGGGCTCTGTTTGTGTCCCCACAGAGAGAGGACGGAGATGAAAGCCAGTGAGACACGTGAGGCAATGTCCGGCCAAGACATAGGCAGATGCCAGCCCAGGAATTGAAGAAGGGAGCTCGCAGGCAGAATCAAGGACAAAGGATGTGAACTTCTCTTCAAACAAGATATAAAAGACTTAAGGACTGACAGTGAAACATGTTTGTTTATATGCTGTTGTATCTTTTGTCAACTATGTCAGGTAACAAAGCAGATTTACCAGTGATGCAGCCAAGGGAGAATGTTTGGGAAAATTTAGCACAGACAGTGGGGTTGCACACGATTTGTTTGAGACATTCCAGGCTAAAAAAGCCATTTTCAACACATCTAGTGGGATTGCCAGTGAAAGAATGGCCCATTCTGGAGGGCATCCCTTCATGGGTGATGTGAGTTGTGACAACTCCTGTGAATGGATGGCATGTGAGGGTTCAATTTGTCCCTGTGGTGTTTCAAACCAGAAGAATTCCAAATTTTTGGTTCAACAATGGACTTTTGAATTGTATTTATGTTTTAGGAGTGACAAAGTACTAAACAATGGATGTTACTCCAAATCAGAATGTATATAGCAATTATACTGTAGTCTCAAACAAACAATCCTTCCGAGTTCTAGCACAGTTATCGTGTCTGGATGGTCTGTTTGACTCTTGATCTTTCTCCTTTATGGAAGGAAATTTTGAAAGTAGGTTGTATATATTAATGGGGCTTGTTGCTATTTTCATTGTTTTGCTGTGCATCATCCAGTGCATTCAGCATGCCATGAACAAAGCTGTGAAAATGGTGTTTTTGGTGCAAACAATGGGCAGAGATGTGGGAGCCCAGGGCGGACCCCTGGCCTCCTTGGGGATCTCAAAACCCCCCCTGGCAAGGGTTTCAAAGACTCATGAGTGAGACCCTGGTGTCTCAGGCACTGAATTCTAATCCCTGAGGGAAGTTGTCAGCACAAAGACAATGGAAACAGGTCATCAAAATTAGTAAAGTGTAAATTAGACTTTTAGAACATAGATAAATAGACTTAGGGAATGTTTATGATAAGGGACACGTGGCCAAGATGGAGAATTTGGGGGGTGGACACCTTTTACTCCTTCTTCTCCATGTCATCCATATTGGGTGACATGCTGGCACTTTTGGATTGGATGGGGTCAGGGCTGGACCATTAATAAAATTGTATTGTATTGGGAAAATTTTAAGAACATGTAATATGTAGTGCAAACTATGTGAGATAAGCCCTGCCTTCACCAGGCAGATTCCACCTTGGATGCCAGGCTGAGCAGACTGCTGCTGGCCAGGCAAAAAGTCCCTGAGATAAGATATAATAAACAATCCTTGGAACAAGAGAAAACCGTCTCCAGCAATGTTTCTTTGGCTGCTTCAGAGAAAACCACGGTTTGAACCACTTCATGTCCCTCTGAGGTAATCTCAGGGCAAAGGAGAAACCTCAGACTGGAACACTCTGTAACTATTTTGTCTTTCTCTCTGTGTCTTCTGTTTCTTGTTTCTGTCCTCTTCCAAATTTTTAGTAACTTGGGGAAGGGGGATTGCTAGGCAGGGCCACCAGCTGCTGAGGTCCTGCCTGCTTCCCCCTCCCCCTAGAGTGTCCAGACTGGCCTGTGGTGTGGCTGGAATGCTACCCCTGATGAGTTTTTCCAGAAACCCCAGGCAAGGGGGACAGGGAGCTATCAGCCCATGGATGCAGCCTCTGAGTTTGAGTCTGGCTGTTGATATCCTGTCCCCCTCCCAGAGCAGCCCCTGCCCTTCTGGCCTTGGCCCCTGCTATCCTGGACCAGGCCCCCAGTGCAGCCACTGAAAAAGTTTCCATCGTAAAATAGCTCTGGGCTGTGGCCCAGGAGAGATCACTTGACCATCTGCAGGCCTGGCAAATTATGAACTCTTTAACTGAATGAGTCTTGCAGACAACTTTGTTCTCTCTCCTGAGTGAAAGAACAGGACCAAGGTGAAGATAGGCACAGAAACAGCATGAAAACACCAAGGTCAGACAAAAGGAAGAGTCAGGTCTCAGATGACAGAAGGAGGTGAGTTATGGACTGAAATTTCTCTGTTTTTAAGCCGTGGAGAAGACACTCTTGTTTCCCTATAACTCAGAGAAAATACATTATGAGGAAGATGAAATGTTTTAACTGTAGACATGAGCAGAGGGGTTTTTGCTAATGAAAGTAGATGTTGAAATGGCTGTTATCCCATGAGAAATTTGAAGAGAGGAGAGAGATGAAGATCCCTACTGTCCCCAGGGAAGAGAAGAAGAAAGGACTCTGCCTTCTAAGATGACAAGAGCTTTTGTTTGAATTATTATAATCTTTAAAGTGTGCCCCATAAGTTGATATGGTCCTCACAGCTAGATTTGGGATAACTGTGAGTCAAGGAAGGGATTTCTACACAGTGATCGATTTACGTTCTCCTGAATGGCTGATTCACTGTGACATAGAGGCCAGGAGAAAACTGTTTTCTTGTGGAGAAATCTCCATAGACTGAAGAGAATTCTCCACACCCAAGTAAATTGGTGAATAGCTATTTTTAGAGATGGCAAACTGACTGATCTGTTTCTGTACGATATCAGTGTGGAAGAAAAGAAGTTGTGGGGGGAAGAGTAGTGTTCTGAAAGTATTATTCTGAGGTTTTTTTCATACTTTCTTTGTACCCTTTAAAGTTTGAGCTTGTTTGGTCTTCCTCATAATCCTATCTCACAGCAGTAAATGTGTAAAAAATTCTAGTGGATGTACCAGCAATTTGACCAAGGCTAAATCCATGGCAAACATAAAATTGAACTCTTCTTTCTTGAGCTCTTCAGTTCGGGAATTCAGTGACAAAGGCTCATAAAATTTCTTCAAAACACCCAAACAAGAAATGCCCCCGAGAATAATTTAAGTTTTCAATTCTTCCGTGGTAAATTAGACAGATTTCAGAAGCGTATTCAAAGTGAATATGCCGTATATTATACTGAAAGCATTGCAGAGAGAAATGTTTTGTCCTGTTAAGTTTTCTTTTCATATTTATAGATTGATACCAGCCATGTCCAATTCATATTGACCCCCTACACCTTCTAATTCAGTCTGAATAGATATGAAAATCAGGACCCTTCATGGCTGACAATAAATAACACTTTGTCTCCACACAATCCCTAACATTTCTGCCATCCAACCCCTGGAATTCCAATGGATCAGGAATGGTGCAGCCAGCAGGACCAGGGCAGTGATTCTTCCCCTGCACTCGGCAGTGGGTTGGGCAGCACCTTGAGTGCTATGTCCAGTTCTGGGCCCCCAGTTTAGGAAGGACATGGAGGTGTTGGAGTGTGTCCAGAGAAGAGCAACAAGGCTGGTGAGGGGTGTGGAACAAAAGTGATGAGAGGAGCAGCTGAGGGAGCTGGGGATGTTTATCCTGGAGAAGAGAAGGCTCAGGTGAGACCTCATCACTCTCTACAACTCCCTGACAGGAGGGTGCAGAGAGGTAAAGGTGAGGCTCTTCTGTCAGGAAACAGTGAAAGGACAAAACTACACAGTCATAAGATGCACCAGGGTAGTTTTAGGCTGGACATTAGGAAATATTCTTGAATAAAAAGTGTGATTTGGCATAGGAATGGGCTGCCCAGGGATGTGGGTGAATCGCCATCCTTGGAAGTGTTTCAGGAAAGACTGGATATGGCACTGAGAGCCATAGTCTGGGTGACAAGGTGCTGATGGATCACAGGTTGGACTTGATGCTCTCCAAGGTCTTTTGCAGTCTGGGTCCCAAGGGGCACCAGAGTGTCAAACTGAGGAGCAGCACTGGCCCCTTAGTTCCACGGGTCCCTGCAGTGTCACAATGGCCTCTTGGTTCCATGAGGCCTCCAAGTGCTGCCATGTATTCCTTGCAGTGTCACAATGGAGCCCTGGTTACACAAAATCCTGCAGTGTCACCAGAGACCCTTGGTTCCATGGGGCACCACAGTGGCACAGTTGTTCCCTTAGTTCCAAGAGTCCTTGCAGTGGAAAAATGTCCCCTTGATTCCATTGGCCCCAGGCTCTCTCAAGGCTCTCCTTGGTTCTGCAGTGTTACCATGGCTTCTTGGTTCCACAAGGCCCTGCAGTGTCACAGTGAACTCTGTGCTTCCAAGAGGGCCCAGACTGTCACCATGGACTCCTTGCTTCCATGTAGCCCCACAGTGTCACAGTGGCCCCTTGGCTCTGTGGTGCCATGTCGGACACAGTGTCACTCTGGTTCTGTCAGTTTCACGAGGCCCTGCAGTGTCACAATGGCCCCTTGCTTTCCTGCAGTGTCACAATCATCACAGAATCATCCAGGCTGGAAAAGACCTTTGAGAAGATCAAGTCCAACCTGTGACCCATCAGCATGTTGTCACCGAGACTGTGGCACTCAGTGCCACATCCAGTCTATCCTGAAGCACTACCAGGGGCAGTGATGCACCCACCTCCCTGGGCAGCCCATTCCAATGCCCAGTGACCCTTTTTGTGAAGAGTATTTCCTAATGCCTAGCCTAGACAACCCCTAGTAGCTCAGGGCTGTGTTCTCTTGCCGTGTCACTGCTTCCTGGCTGCAGCCTCCTCTCAGGGAGATGTAGAGAGTGGCAAGGTCTCCCCTGAGCCTCCTTTTCCCCAGGATAAACAACCTCGGCTCCCTCAGCCACTCCTCACAGGACTTGTTTTCCAGAACCCTCACCAGCCTTGTGCTCCAGACCCCTCACTAGCCTTGTTGCCCTTCTCTGGTCATGTTCCAACCTCTCCATGTCCTTCCTAGATTGGAAGACCCAGAACTGCACACAGCACTTGAAATGCAGCCTCACCTGTGCTGAGCACAGGGGAAGAATGACTGCCCTGGTCCTACTGGCCACACTGTTCCTGAACCATAATAGCCTGAGGAGCTGGATGAGGGAAATGGTGGGGAGGGGGTGGAGACAAAGAGTGATTGATTGTCGGCCATGAAGGGTCTTGATTTTCATATCCATTCAGACTGCATTAAAAGGTGCAGGGAGTCAATATAATTTGGACATTGCTTATATGCTTCTATAAACAGGAAAAATGCCAAGACAAAAGCTCTCTATGCATTGTTTGCAATAAAGTACATTCACTTGGAATACACTTCTGAAATTTGTCTAATTAACCACAGAAGAGTTGAAAACTTAAATTATTCCCAGAGTTTGGGTGTTTTAAAGAAATGTTTACGAGTCTTTGCCACTGGATTCCTGATCTGAAGAGCTCAAGAAAGAAGAGGCCTCTGGAGCTGTAAAATGCATCAGCATCCTCCAGTAGGCTGAGGATCCATCCTCATCAGAGCAGGAATGTACAGAAATGGGCACAGCTTTGTGGCTGCCCCAGCCCTGGGATGGGCCCTGGGCCTGGAGCAGGAGCAGCTCTGCAGGGGCCCAAGGCCGGGGCTGTTGTGCTGGCCTGGGCAGATGGGATGGCAGCAGGGGCTGCAGAGCTCTCAGGAGCTCAGGGAGAGGGGAGCAGGGCACGCAGGGAGCCTCCTTTTGCCTTGGCCAAGCATCTTGCCCATGGCTGGGGCTGAGTCCTGTCTGAGCTGCAGCTGCTGCTGTGCCCTTGCCAGGGGCTGAGGCCGTGGGGCCCCTGCCCAGAGCCCCCTGCCCTGAGCAGAGCTGTGGGGCCAGAGCTGGCTGGGCTGTGCTGGGGAGAGGCCCTTGGTGCTGCACAGAGCTCAGGGCAGCTGGCACAGCTTGCAGGGAGCTGGGCTGGCCCTGAGAGAGCCTGCCAGAGACACCAGCAGTGTCCATCTCAGCCTGGCTGAGCGTGCAGGGGCAGGACTCAGCCCAGCCCTTGTGGGGCAGGGCCAGTGCCTGTGGAAGGCATTGGAAACAGGCAAGTGGCCCAGAGAGGAGGCTGCTGTGTGCCCTTGGTGGCATGCACAGAGCAGGGAGGGGGTCCAGGACATTTTTCAGCGCCAGGCTGTCTCCAGCTGTTGCCAGCCCTGGCTGCTGAGCCCAGGTTTGCCTTGGGCTGAGTGTGGCTGTGGCCCAGCTCCATCCTCCTGCAGGGCTCAGCACCTGTTCCCAGCCATGGCCAGCCCTGCCCGGCCTCTCTGCTGGCCCAGAGCCCGGCAGAGCCCGGGGCAGGGCTGTCAGTGCAGCCCACAGGTGCCACGGGCTGTGCAGGAGCTGGCAGAGGCTGCCCAGCAGGGAGGCCATGGGGCACAGAGCCCCAGGGCTGCTGTGGCACCACGGCACAGGGGCCGTTCCCACCCGCAATGCTCCTGTCCTGGGCTGGGCTGCACAGGGGCTGTGCCACCATGGCTGGGGCATCAAGCTGTCAATGGAGGTCAAGTTGGCCATTTCTACAGTAGAACGTCGTGGAGGAGGCCGTTTTGAGTGGCTCCACAGCTCAGGAATCCAACAGGGAGGAGAAGGCACAGAGATCCTGCGCAATGAGGGGGATCATTTAAACCTCATTGCCTTGGGCTGCTCCAGACTAATTTTGGGTGATGTGTTGCACCACAGCCCTGCCCTGGGAAGGAAATTCCTTTGTCTTGCTACCAAGCTTGAGTCTCCTGCTATGTTGACAATTGATCCTTCATTCTTAGTGATTCCATTGCATCACAGTGGTCTTCTTGGTTCCATCAGACCCAGCTTTGTCATACTTGAACCTTGGTTCCATGAGATTCCATTGTATCACAATCCTCACTTGGATTCCATGAGGCCCTGCAATGTCATAGTGCAGCCTTTGTTCCATGTGTTCCCATTGCAACACAATGGTCTCCAGTGCTCTGTGAGCCTTTTCTGTGAAACTGTGGACATTTGGTCCCATGAGATTCATGCTGTCCCTGTCAGGAAAATCCACAAACCCAAGGTTTATGTCCAAAAAGGAGACAGAGGAGTTCTTCAACCTTATTTGAATAAATGAAGAGATTTCACCAGGGCACATGTCCGTAGGGTTTTCTCTCTTGAGGTTTCAGAGGGTTCAGCCTCCTTTTATCCTAAAGTCCCAGCTGCACGTTGCCCTCTTCTTTTCCCCACTCGCTGAGGTACAGGGAAGGTACAGCCTTCCCAATCTGCCTGCCCTATATTCCCCCTCAAACCTGGCATTTTCCTACAAAGTTCAGAAGTTAAGCCTTGTGCAGACCCTTGTCTGCTTCAGGAGCCAAGCTGTCTGGGCCCCATAAAAAATCTGCTGCCAAAATTCAGTAGAAAAGTTATGACAAATTTCTAACACCTTAGCATTCATCCCTTCACCCATCAAATGATTTGTAAAAACATTAGCACACATCTTTCCTCTCAGACTGATGTTTCCTGTGCTGCTGACGGTCTTTTAAGCCCAGCCTTTTGCCTGACCTCTCTGCTGTTACGGTTGCTGTTATGGGCAGAGATTGTTGTCTCTTGCCCCTTCCATGGGCAGCCTGGTGTTCAGCCATCTCCAGGAGAGCAGGGCCCCACCCCACATCATTGTGTCCTGTCTTTTTTGTCTTTTTGGAAGACAAAAGCCATCACTGGAAATGTGCCCTCCTTCCTCCATCTTCACAGCTGTTTGGCCCTGCCAGAAGGGTTTGCTTCTGGTTGCCACAGGAAGAAGGAGACCACTGTGATACGGTGGGGCCCCATGGAACCAGGAGTTCATTGTGACACAGCAGAGCCACGTGAAGCCAGGAAACCATTGTGACACTGCGGATGCAAAACACCATTGTGACACTGGACACTGGGAAACTCATGGAACCAAGGGTCCACTGGAACCTTGTGGGGACTCATGAAACCTCTGGGCCATTGTGACACTGCATGGCCTTGTCAGAGCTAAGGAGACCATGGTGAAACTTTGGGGCCACATGGAACCAAGGATTCCACTTTGACACTGAGGAACCTCATGGAATCAAGGGTCCATTGTGACACTTTAGGACTACAGAGACGATTGTTGAGAGTACAGAGCCTCAAGAAACCAAAAGTCCACTGTGACAAATCAAGGCCTCATGGAACTGAAACACTAATCTTAGAATATTAGGATTTTAGTTACCTTGCTGAAAACAATTAAAAGTTAGAAGGGAGTAGCTATCTGAAACTTAAATAATTGATTGTCTGTCATTTCATGTTTGCTCAGCTGCGCTTACAATGGGAAAAGATGAAACTAGCAAGCAGATCCAAAGGAACATAGACAATGCAACCAGAAACCCATTCTTTGGAAAATAGGACTATCCCTAGAAATCATTTATATTGTCAGTGATAGAAAAGGTCAAGAGTTTAGGGTGAGGAAGACTCACCTTACTTCCTCCTTTAAGATCCCTCCCCATGAAAACGACCCCAGACTTAATTTAAGAAGTCAATCTCGCATGCTTAATAGCTATTCAAACTAATTATCATAGGAAGTGGGGAATGGGAGGGGCTGTTATTATGCATATGTATTTGTTTGAATCTTTTGCTAATAAACAGACTTAGTGATCACCTGTGATGTTGCAGTGCATTTTAAAGGATTACCTTGCGCTGCTGCCCAGCACTGAATAAACACACACTTTTTAACTTTAAACTGTTAGAGAGTCTTTTGTCCGTCACAGTTGAGTATTGGTATTAGACCAATAATCATATTTTGGTAATTCAGAACCAAAAAGAGCATTGTGACACCATGGGGTCCCATGGACACAAATATCCACTGCGACAGTCTGGAACCTCATGGAACCAAGGGGTCTTTGTGACACTTCAAGGTCTCAAGGAACGAAGAAGTGCAAAGATCTCAAACATTCTTTGCAGGGTTCTGCCTTGAGGAAAGGGAACGTCCTCACTGGCACCTTGGGGTGGCACACACCTGAGAAGTGTGTCTGTTTGCAGTGAGGAAAATTTAAATTTTCAAATTGCTTAAAAAATTAAAAAAAGGAAAAAGCTCCTCTCCATCATTTATCATCAGTCCTGGCTCACCAGAGAGGTCCCAGAGGGCTGGAGGTGCCAATGTGATCCCATCCCCAAGAAGGGCTGGAAGGAGGATCTGGGGAACTCCAGGCCTGTCAGCTTAACCTCGGTGCTCAGAAACGTGATGGAACAGATCACCTTGAGAGCCATCACAGGGCACCTGCAGGATGACTGAGGGATCAGAGCCAGCCAGTGTGGATTTCAATATCTGCATTGATGATCTGGATGAGGGAATTGAGTACTCCATCAGCAAATGTGCAGATGACACCAAGCTGGGTGTGAGTGTGGAACTGCTGGAGGGTTGGAGGGCTCTGCTGATGGACCTGGACATGCTGGATCCAGGGCCCAAATCCAACAAGGTGAGGTTTAACAAGACCAAGTTCCAGGCCCTGCACTTTGGCCACAACAACTCCAGGCTGGGAAGAGAATGGCTGAAGAGTGGCCAAGCAGAAAGAGAGCTGTGGGCAGTTATGGACAGCAGGCTGGACACGAGCCAACAGTGTGCCCAGGTTGCCAAGAAGGCCAATGGCACCTTGCCTGGATCAGGAATGGTGTGGCCAGCAGGAGCAGGGCAGTGATTCTTCCCCTGTCCTCAGCACTGGTAAGGCCACACCTCGAGAGCTGTGTCCAGTTCTGGGCCCCCAATTTAGGAAGGACATGGAGGGGCTGGAGAGTGCCCAGACAAGGGCAACAAGGCTGGTGAGGGGTCTGTAACACAATTCTTGAGAGGAATCGCTGAGGGAGCTGGGCTTGTTTACACTTAAGAAGAGGAGGCTCAGGGGAGACAAGGTGGTTTCAGGGCACAGGTTGGACTTGATGATTTCCAAGATCTTTTACAGCCTGGCTGATTCTGTGATTCTTTGAAGCCACACGTGGAACAGCTGCAGGATGAGCCCTGGGCCTCCTCTTCAGAAGCTCCAGCAGTCCAGGTTCCTCAGCTTCTCCACACAGGCCCCAAGCCCATCCTGTCAGTCCTGCAGAGCCTCTCCAGCCCCTCCTCACTGCCCAGAACGGGGAACCCCACAGCCAGACACACCAGCCCAGATGTGCCCCTCTGGCCTTTGGTGCCTCTGGCAAGGGAGCAGCACGAGGCAATGCAGGAGCCTGCAGACAATTCCTGAAGCACTTGTAGGATGATCCTGCTCCCCAAGGGACGTTCCCATGGTACCAGTTTAGGAACTGAAATGGGGAGTGGGGTTGGAGAAGAAAGGGCAGGCAGGGATGGGGTTATTGTCCATGAGGGCACAGAGGTGGGCAGTACGAAAAAATCTGGAACTGGGATATTAAGAGAGCAATTGTGAACAAAAGGAAATTCTCAGGGCAGTTTGGGGGTGGCTGCCAGGCATCCCTGGCTCTGAGAAACAACATCTGCAGTGGGACAGGAAACTCACAGCTCATGGGAACAAACTTTCTGGCTGAATGCAGAGGCCATGACAAACCTGACTGGTTTCCCTCTCGTGCCCCTAGCCCTTGCTGGCCCCAGGGGCTGATGGCATTTGTGCTCACTCAGCTCCATCTCCCCACAGCAGCACCATGGGGGTGCTGACACCTGCTCTGTGCAGTGCAAACAGGGGCTCCTGAGCCAGTGCTGCCGTGTCTGTGCCTGCAAGGATGCAGCACCTGTGTGAGCTGGGGGAGAGGCCAGGGCTGCAGAGGGTGGATGTTGTTGGCAGGTGCATGAGGACGCTCTGGGACGCTGCCCTGGGCTGTCCAGCTCAGTGGGGATGGATTAGCCCCTGCTCTGCTGCTCCTTGCCAGGCTCTCCCCCTTGCAGGGGCCTTGCAGAGCACCAGCCACGCTGTTTGCCCCCAACCTGTCCACGGCCAGCCTGGGGCTGCTCACAGGGGTTTTCTCTGCTCAGCACTGGCCTGGCCATGTGTTCTGGAGAGAGCCTGGCCAAGGATTCTGGAGCCCCCAGGCTCTACCCTGAGGCATCAGCGCTGCCCCAGCAGTGCCCATGTCCTGTCCCTGCTGCAGCCCTGGCACTGCCACCCCCAGGGCTGTGCCTGGCCCTGAGAGCACTCAGGCCCTGCAGTAACACGAGGGGCAGGAGGGCAGCGGGGCAGTGGCACAGGAGCAGCACTGGCAGCACCAAGTGCTGCTGCTGCTGCTGCTGCTGGGCACAGCTGCTGTGCCAGCACTGAACTTCGCCAGCTCTGCACACAGACATTCCTGCTGCAGCTCCAGAGAAGGGAACAAAAGAGAGATCTCTGGAGAAAACTTTTCTGGGATATCGTTTAGTTCCTTTGAAACCACTGGGAGCACAGGGCCTCATGGACATAGTCTCCAGACACAGGGAATGTGGAGAGAAACAAAAAGAGTAATGGCACAAACAATGACATTTTTATTGAAAAAAATAGAAAAACAGAACAACAAAAATAAACTCCAAAACCAAAACAACAAAAACTATGAAAAACAACTTTTATTACAAGTGATTTGCATAAATAGGCCAGAAATTTAATGTTCCTGAAATCGTTGTGTCATCAGTCTCCAAACAGCAGCCTTGAGATCCTGGTTCCTCAGGCTGTAGATGAGGGGGTTCAGAGCTGGGGGCACCACTGAGTACAGAATTGACAGGGCTAGATCTAGGGATGGGGAGGAGATGGAGGGGGGCTTCAGGTAGGCCAATGTGCCAGTGCTAATAAACAGGGAGACCACAGCCAGGTGAGGGAGGCAGGTGGAAAAGGCTTTGTGCCGTTGCTGCTCAGAGGGGATCTTCAGCACGACCCTGAAGATCTGCACATAGGAGAAAACAATGAACACAAAGCAAACAAATGATAAACAGATACTAACAGCAATAAGCCGAAGTTCCCTGAGGTAGGATTTGGAGCAGGAGAGCTTGAGGATGTGGGGGATTTCACAGAAGAACTGGTCCAGGACATTGCCCTCACACAGGGGCAGGGAAAATGTGTTGGCTGTGTGCAGCAGTGAATAGAGAAAGGCACTGGCCCAGGCAGCTGCTGCCATGTGGGCACAAGCTCTGCTGCCCAGGAGGGTCTCGTAGTGCAGGGGTTTGCAGATGGACACGTAGCGGTCGTAGCACATGATGGTCAGAAGACAGTACTCTGCTGAAATGAAAAACACAAAGAAAAAGACCTGAGCAGCACATCCTGTGTAGGAGATGTTCCTGGTGCCCCAGAGGGAATTGTGCATGGCTTTGGGCACAGTGGTGCAGATGCAGCCCAGGTCAGTGAGGGCCAGGTTGAGCAGGAAGAAGAACATGGGGGTGTGCAGGTGGTGGCCGCAGGCTACCGCGCTGATGATGAGGCCGTTGCCCAGGAAGGCAGCCAGGGAGATGCCCAGGAAGAGGCAGAAGTGCAGGAGCTGCAGCTGCCACGTGTCTGCCAATGGCAGCAGGAGGAAGTGGCTGATGGAGCTGCTGTTGGACATTTGCTGTGGCTTGGGACAGGGATCTGTAAAAAAGTTAATCATGGAATAGTTCAGTTTGGAGAGACTTTAAATATCCCAGCCCAGTTTGGTGGCATTTTCTCCCCACTGCCTGGCCAGGGCTCTGCTACCTGGAGCTGTCCCTGCCAGCAGCTACTTCCCTGTGCCCAGTGCTGGGCCCTGCCAGTGATGCCAGAGTGCCAGAGCCCAGCCCAGCCCAGCCCTGCGGGTTCAGCTCTGCTCTGCATGCACCTCCCACCAAAGGGCACTGCCCAGAGCCAGCTCTGCCTCTGCAGCCTCTGATGGCAGCATCAGAGCAACCCCGAGGAGGCTGGAAAAGCGACAGTGATGCTGCCTGTAAGTGAAACTGTGCTGATTTCTCCCTTCACCTTGTTTATTAAGATGTAGAGAATTTTTTTTTCTTTTCTCAACCTGAACTGAGAGATGAATATCAGTGTGCTATTTCCCATCCAGGCAACCCAGAGCAGTAGATTTAATAACAGCTCCTGCCTTGCTATGCTCCCTGTATAATCTAATTCAAAATATTCAGGAGTGAAATGTCATGCTAGAGTCATGACACATGAGTCCTGAACAATGCAGCATCTTCACCACACAAGGAGAACACTTCCAAGCCTTAGCAGCTGTCTTCTTCCACCCAGACCTTGTCCCCCAGTGGTGGGGCAGCTCCCAGGGCTGGCTGAGAGCTGTCCCTGGCAGGCAGCAGAGTCCCTGCCCCAGCACAGTGCCCTGGGCTGAAGGACCCTGCTCTGCAGGACAGCCCTGGGCACCCCTGGCTGCTCCACACAAGAGAGAATCAGAGAATATACTCACAGAGTCTGTAGGCACTGGGATGTTCCAGCTTTAGGAGATCATTGCAGGAGCTGCAGCTGCCTTGTCCTGCAGCCAGAGGCTTCCTGTGTCAAGGGCTGGGAGTGATTCTGCCCCAATCACTTCTGAGCATCTTCCCAGCCCTGACTGATTGAAGCTCTCTGTGCCTCTGTGCTGTACCTGGGGTGGCTGCAGGCAGTGCCCCAGCCCTGCTGGGCTGGGAGAGGAGCTGCTCATCAAGAGAAATGTGCATCTGAAGCTTTTCTTAATAGCTAGGATGGCACTCTGTGCCAGGAGCCCAGCCCAGCTGAGCAGCACAGACACAGTACAGTGACTTTTAATGACCCTCTTGGGGTTTGTACTGAAGCCCTAAACATCAGTCCTTGAGAGGGAGCTGGAGAAACTTTCCAAGAACTCCAAGTCAGAATCAAACTACAAAGTTTCTTCAAGTTTTAATGGGTCCCGCTGAGGGACACAACTGAGAAAGTGTCCCCAAACCACAATGGGAGTCAAGAACTGGAGGCAGAGATGACAGGTGGGGACAAAGAGAAGCCATGTCTTGGTGCCCTGGGGCACAGCAGGGTCTGTGCCACCAAGTGCTCTGAGGAGACACCTTGTCCTGAGGCACTGGGGCCTCCTGGCACAGCCCCAGCAAGGCTGGGCACTGTCACCCCTTGTCCTGCCCTCAGCATCCCCCCACATCCCAGTGGCCTCAGGGATCTGCTGGGACCAGTCCCTGGAGAGCCTTGGTCAGGAATGGCCCTGGGGGCTCCTTCATGCTCCCAGGGAATGCAGGTTTTTCCAAGGACTTTGGGTTTTGCTTTTGCCTTGGAGTCTCTGAGAGCTTTGTGCAATCATGGCCTCCAATTATCTGCTTTAATTAGTCTCTTGAGATCCATTGTCAGTAACAACACTCAGTGGGGCTCATTAATGCTTCAAGGTACTTTAGTTTTTTAGGGTACTTTCCTTTTTCCTTCCTTTGAGTCTCTGAAAAAAAATTGTGCAATCATGGCCTCCAGTTCTCTCCTTCAAGGAGTCCATGAGGAACCTGTGGTGGGGATGGACCTCAGAGGGACCCATTAATTCACCGAATTGCTTTGGGTTTTTCTTCTGACTTTGATTCTTGGAAAGGTTTGTGCAATCTCCTCTCAGGTGTGAGGTTCAATATCTCAGCACCAAAGGCACTACGAGGATCACTGGGATCAAGCAAGTCCTGACAAAGCAAGTCCTGCCTTGATTTCCTTCTGGTCTGGTGCACTTCATTAGGGAGATTTCCAGATACTGTTATGAAGAAATATTTCCAAGAGCTTCTAAGGAATTCACATTCGTGTTTTAAGGGGTATATTTTATTACTGTTCTCTTTAGAGCAGAGGTGATGCAGCCTTCTGTGATTGGTATTGAATCCATGTTCTCTCCTCAGGAGGTCTGTCCAGCTCAGAGAAGCTGTGTCTTGAGGTCTGACCCACTGTGGACAATCTTGCTCCACATTCCCCAACCCCGTGTTGTCTGTCCTCATTCACCTGGGACCTGCTTTGCTGGATAACTGACTGCAGTCGGGCCAAAAGATGTTTTCTTGGTTTTTTAAAGTAATCCAAAACTTTTAAGTTTCCCCATCGAAAAGAGACACACTCCTCAGGTGTGTGCCAAGCCCAAGGTGCCACCATGGAGGTTCCCCTTCTCCAAGGCAGAACCCTGCAAGGAATGTTTGAGACCTTTGCACTCCTTGGTTCCATAAGGCATTGCTGTGTCAGCACAGACTCTTGGTGCCATGAGGTTCCGTACATTCGCAATGGATATTTGGTTCCATGGGGCCTTACAGTTTCACAATGCTCTTTTTGGTTCCTTGAGACTTTAATCTGTCAGGTGCACTTTTGGTTCCTTGACATCCAGTACTCTAAAAATTACCTCTGTAGTTTCAAAGTGTCACAATGGACCCTTGGTTCCATGAAGTGCCTCAGTATCAAAAAGGAATCCTTGGTTCCATGTGGCCCCACAATGTCACCACAGTGTCTTCTTGGTTCCACAAGGCTGTGCAGTGTCACAATGCCCCGTAGGTTTCATGAGTCCCCACAATATCTCAGTGGACCCTTGGTTCCATGAGTTTCTTTAGTGTCACAATATTCTCCTTGGATCTGCAGTGTCACAATGGTTCCTTGGCTTCACATGGCCCTGCTGTGTCACAATGAACCCTTGGTTCCACGTGGCCCCACAGTGTCACAGTGGCCTCCTTTTTCCTGTGGCCCCCAGCAGCAAACCCTACAGCCAGGTCCAAG
This sequence comes from Erithacus rubecula, assembly GCF_903797595.1. Taxonomy (NCBI): domain Eukaryota; kingdom Metazoa; phylum Chordata; class Aves; order Passeriformes; family Muscicapidae; genus Erithacus; species Erithacus rubecula. Next base: position 18,586 of record NW_027635775.1, on the reverse strand, counting down.
TCCCTGGGAAGAAGGAGGAAGGGGAGGGACATTTGGAGTGATGGTTTTTGTCTTCCCAGGCACAGTGCTGTGGGGTGGGGCTCTGCTGTCCTGGAGATGGCTGAACAGCGGCCTGCCCATGGAAGGGGGAAGAGACAACAACCTCTCCCCATGGAGCTATAACAGCAGAGAGATGAGGCTGAGGCCTGGGTTTAAAACACTGTCAGCAGCACAGGAAACATCAATCTGAGAGGAAAAATGTGTGCTAATGTCTTTACAAATCATTTGATGGGTGAAGGGATGGGGTGTTAAGGTCTTTGAAATGAGTCATAATGTTTCTACTGGCTGTGGGCAGCAGGTTTGTTGCTGGGCCCAGACAGTTTGGCTCCTGAAACAGGCAAGGGTCTTCACAAGACTGAACTTCTGAATTATGGGGGGAAATGCCAGGTTCAAGGGGGGATATGGAACAGCAGGTTTGGGGAGGTTGTACCTTCCTATTACCTCAGCCAATGGGGAAAGGAAGAGGGCAACATGCAGCCGAGAGTTTAGGATTAAAGGAGGCTGCACCCTCTGAAACCTCAAGAGAGAAAAACCCCGTGGGCATGTGCCCCAATGAACTCTCTCTATTTATTCAAAAGAAGTTGAAGGACTCCTCTGTCTCCTTTCTGGACATAAACCTGTGGTGCTTATGGATTTTCCTGACAGTGACAACATGGAATCTCATGGAACCAAGTGTCCACAGTTCCATGGTGCAACCACATAGAGCGCTGGAGACCATTGTGTCACAGAGGGAACACATGGAACAAAGGCTCCATAGTGATACTGCAGGGCCACATGGAATGCAAGAGGTCACCCTGATGGAATGGAAACTCATGGAACCAAGTGTCCGCTGTTTTACAGCAGGTCCTCATGGAATCCAAGAGATCATTGTGATGCACTAGAAATGGATGGAACGTATTGTGATAAAGCTGGGCCTGATGCAACCAAGGAGACCATTGTGATGCAATGAAACCTCAAGGAACCAAGAGTCAATTGTCAACACATCAGGCTCTCATAAAACTAAAGAGAACCTTGTGACACAATGGATTCTCATGGAACTGAAACCCCATTGTCAGAAAATGTGGCCTGATGGAAACTCAGTGCCACTGGGACATCTCCAGCCTTGGAGGAAGCAAGTGTCCATTGTGACACAGCACAGCCTCATAAATCACAGCAGAGCACAGCGATGCCGTGGAATCTTGGGGAACCAAGAGTGAGCTGTAAACACAGAGGAGGCTCATGGAACCCAGGAGGTCATTGTGATTCCACACTGTCACAATGAGACTTCCTTCTGTGAGAATCCATTTCCCCACAATGTTTTCCTGGGTTCCAAGCTGTGCCTCAATGGCCCCTTGCTTCCACAAGCCATGGCACAGTCCCACTTGTTCCTGGGCTACATGAGGCCGTGCCATGTTCACAACTGACACTTGCTTCCATGAGATTCCAGTGTCACAATGGTCCCCATGTTTCCATGAGGCTGTGCTGTGTCACAATGAATTCCACAAAACCTGGCAATGTCCCAGTGGCACCTGTGTCCCATGAGGCCCCACTTGGTCAAAGTAGAGCCTTGAATCTGTGAGATTCCAGGTTGTTCCAACTGTCTGCTGAATTCCATGAGGCTGTGCTGTGTCACAATGCACACTGAGTTCCACGTGCCTTGGCAATGTCCAAGTGGCACCTGGCTTCCATGAGGCCCCACAGTGTTTGCAGTTGTCACTTGGTTTCCCCAGACTGCCTTGTGTCACAGTGCTCTCCTGGGTGCCATGAGGCCTTGCTGTGCAATAATGGAGCCTTGTTTCCACTGGGCCTGGCAATGTCCCAGTGGCACCTGTGTGCCATGAGGCTCCATTTGGTCAAAGTGGATCCTTGGGCTGATGTGGATGAGGGTCCATAGTGATGCAGAGTCCTCAGGCAGGTGCAAAGGTGAATACTTGATTGCAAAACCAGGCCTTTTAAAGCAATGAGACCATTATCAGTTGCACTGTTTTAAAGCATAACAAACATACTGACTTACCTTCTGTCCATCTGGAAATAAAGCTCCCTCAATTGTCATCTCACCTTTTGCTGCTTCTTTTGCCTCTCTGCCTGCCCACTCATTTCCTTCCAGCAATTCTGAGATCACCTTCTGATGTGCCTTAGTGTGCATAATTGGTACATGCTCAGGTAGCTGAACTGCTTCCAGTAGCTGCAATATTTCCTGCACATTTGATTTTTTCCCTTGTGAGTTTAACAGTCTGCTTTCTATCCAGATGGCTCCATCCACATGTACAACTCAAATGCATGCCTTGAGTCTGTATAAATATTTATTTTTGTTCCTTTGTGATTTCTTAGACATGGGTTAGAGCAATTATCTCAGATTTTTGTTCAGAGGTATCTATTGACAAGGGTCCAGACTCTATTATCTCTTTGCAGGTGCTAACTGCATACCCAGCATGTCGCTTTCCACTGACGACATCGCTGCTTCCATCAGTGAACCAGATTTCTGTGTTATCCAAAGGGGTGTCCTTCAGATCAGGGTGGCTGGAGTAGGAGGCTTCAATAGTCTCCAGACAGCCGTGGTGTACTGGTTCCTCTTGATTTTCACTAAGGAAAGAAGCTAGGTTGATAATGTTAGTTCCAACTACCTCTACATTGTCTTGTTCCACCATAATGGCTTGGCATTTCAGGAACCTTTGTGGGGAGAGCCAGTGCCTGCCCTTTACTTCCAAGACTGCAAACACTGTGTGGGACACCAGTACAGTCATTTTCTTACCCAAGGTGGATTTGTATACATCTTGAATATTCAGCATCCCTGCTGCAAGGGCTCTGAGGCATCCCGGCCATCCCTTGGTTGTTGTGTCCAGTTGCTTGGATAATTCAGCAGCTGCTGTCTGGTTTGGACTCAGGTCCTGGGCCAATATCCCCAGGGCAATTCCCTACTTCTCACAGGGAACCAGAAAGAACGGTTTACTCACATCTGGGGGTCTGAGAGCTGCAGCTGTCATAACAGCATTCTTCAGCTGGTGAAAAGCCCACATGGCCTCTTGTCCACTGGAGGTCTCTGTTCCCATTTGCAATGAGTGCATATAGAAGTTTTACAAGCAACCCATAGCTGTGTATCCACAGCCTACACTACCCTGTCATTCCTAAGAATATCCACAGTTCCTTTGCTGTCTGAGGTTTTGGGGTTTGACATATTGCTTCCTTGTGATCTTGACCTAGAGTCCATTGTCCCACACGAATTTCATAACCCAGATAAATTATCTTTTGGTTCACTACCTGGGCCTTTTTCTTTGGTGTCCTGTATTCCTGAAGTCCTAGAAAGTTTAGGAGGCTTACTGTCCAGGCTACACATGCCTCTTTCATCTGGGTGGCTATGAAGATATCATCCATTACTTCAGTAACTTTCCTCCTTCTGGGGAAGCCTCCCAGGATTCCAGATCTTTGTCAAGTTGTTCCCCAAACGGAGTAGGAGAGTTTTTAAATCCCAGAGGCAACACCATCCATGTGAGCTGGGATCTGTGCCCACTTTTTGAGTTTTCCCATTCAAATACAATTTTTTTCTGGCTCTCCTCATTGAGAGGGAGGCAAAAGAAGGTATTTTTCAAGTCTAAAATGGTAAACCAAGTAAGCTCTGGTGTTAGGCACATTAGCAAATTGTATGGGTTTGCTACCATGGGATAGAGATCACAGTTATGTTGTTAACAGGCCTTAAATTCTGTACTATCCCCTATGACTCATCTGGTTTTTGGACTGGTAAAATGGAAGTGTTGAACTCAGATGGGCACTCTTTTAACAACCCAAATTGCAAGAAGTTTTCAACTATTGGACTAATTCCTTCCCCGTCTTCATTTTCCAAGGGGTACTGTTCAATTCTAACTGATTGTTTTCCTTCCTTCAGTTTAATTACTACAGGAGGTGCATTTTTCACCCTCCATGGTACATTGGAGGTCCACACTCCCATAAATACTTGATTTATTATTTCTTCACTAAATTCTCCCTCCATATGAGCAGCTGTTAACATTAAAATTAATCCCTCTATGTACTGTTCATCATTTACCTCCAGAATAACCTCCACATTTTAAAATTTAATGGTTACTTGTAATTGTTCTAACAAGTGTCTCCCCAAAAGTTGTCTCAGGAAACTGGGCAGATAGAGAAATTTATGAATATCCCATTGCTTTCCAAACATATACCTTAATGGTTTGCAAAAATATGCTTTTTAAAGTTGGCCAGTCCCTCCTATTACTGTAATATAATCCTTCTCCACAGGTGCCATAGTTTAATTCAGAACTGAATATGTTGCCCCCATGTCAACTAGAAATTCCACCTTTTTTCCCTTTCTCCCCAGCTTTAGCTTACAACCAGTGGATCTCCTTCTGTGAGATCTCCTGGTCCTCCTCAGTCTTCTTTCACGTGTGCAGTCACTTTTCTCTTTTCCTGGTCTCCCTTTTCCTGAGGGTCACCCTGTCTTCATTCTGGACATTAATCTTTCCAGTGACCATATTTCTTCCAGTTCACATGCTGGTCTCTGCCCAAGTGGGACAGACCTTGTCTAGGTGATCCCTATCTGCATCTTCCTCTCTCCCTCTCACTTATGACAGCTACAAACTTCCTCATTCCTTGTTTATATCCTTCTTCCCATTACTAAAGACTCTCCACACCTTATCCATGTTTCTCTAAGTTCCTCCATCCTCGCCCGGAAGCTTTGGAAGTTTACATCTTATGTCATCCATAGATTGACCCAGGAATAAATTGACAAGCTGCTGTATCCCTACATCAAACCCAGAGTCCAGTGATGTGTGGCAGCCCATTGCATCCCTTAATTTATCGAGGAATTTGGATGGTGACTCAGAGGGCCCCAGCTTGATTCAATATAAAGCTGACCAATTCATAGTTTTGGGAATGGCCCTTTGCAAACCTCTCCTGATAGCTTTCCAACTCTCTTGATTCAGCTGATCTGTTTGGGTCCCACTGTAGATTTTGGAATGGGAAATAATCTTTCACATCCAATTGCCGGGTTTTGCAATAATCTTCTGCCAGATCCACTGCGGTTTTTATAATTAATTATTTTTTGGTCTTGGTCACTGCATCCACTAATAATTGCATATTGTGCCAATCTGGATTGTGTTGTTTTGATATATATATCACAGGCATTTAACAGTGTTCACTGCACAATTTTTAGCAACCTTTTCTCATGCCTCCATGTTGATTGCGGAGAAGGGAATTTTAACCAATACCATTTCTCCCTCTGATCCCAATGCCTTTCATACAGGTGCCTGAAATATCTGTGTCTGTTGTCTAGTCCAGTGTGTGGTCAGAGGAGAGTCTGCATCCTCTGAGTCTGCATCCTCATCCTCATCCCTTTCCTGTCTTATGTGGGGAGACTTGAGCAAATTGTCCTCCAGATCTTGCTCCTGAGCCACAGTCTGGTAAACCTTATCTGATTTTGTACATCTTTGCCCTATCCTGCACGCTGAACAACACCACTCAAGCTTTCCTCTCTTCTTCTCCTTCTCTTAGGGCCAATACCAGAGGGTCAGATGGAGCCTTGATCCCACAGTCCCTCTGCCATTCAGGGTCATCTCAAATGGAGAGAAGCGTATCGGCGTATGATACCTCTCCCACTTCTCTCCTAAGAAGTAGCACGAGCTGTAACAGTGTGTTACAGTCCAAAGTTGCACTAGGTGGCCTCTTCACTCATTTGTCCAATTTATATAAAGGGGCCACCAGTCCTTGCAGAATCTAATAAGGTCTCTCTGTTTTCTGAATCCCCTTGCCCTGCAACATCTTTCCAATGTGCAATAATACAACCTAGAGGAATGGCTTTAGGGATCCCCTACTTTGTTCAGTTCCCAGTATCTCCTCCTTCTTGTCCTGTCCTTTTTCTACCCAAATCTCTCTTTACAATCTCTCACAGTTCTTTCCCAATCTTCCTCCACACATACGCCCAAGCTGCAGGGACTATGTGATTTTCCACACATGAACTTTAGAATCTTAGCTTTAAAATCAGCTTGGTTAGGATGCCTCCATTTACACTGAGGGCAATGAGCTTGCCATCTGTCAGAGGAGCAATACCAACATTTTTCACAAGTCCTACACTGTAACAGTAACCATGCCAACCTCCAGAAGCTCCAAAATGCCCCAAAACACCCACAAAAACAAGCTATTTCACTTCTTCTCTCTTGAATATCCATATCCTCTTGTGCAGCCTGTTCCCAATCCAAAGCTAACAACCTTTCTGTTGAAGTTCTATATATTCCTTCCAGATAAAATTGATCACTTCCTCTTTCTGTACAATAGTTCACTGGATTCAGAAATTCCCAAGGATCCTGCCCAAACTCCTGAGGGAGTGGGATCCTATCTATTCATCTAGCCACAATTTAAAATATGCTCAAACCACCACATTGTAACTCTGATAGTCCATAAATATGAGGCTGCTGTATCTTAAATTCCCAAGGGTCAAAGGCACAGCACTGCAGGTAAGAAGTTCCTTTAATTTCTCTTGCCAAGCTTACATTGTCCTTTCACCCTACAGTGGTCCAGTTCCCCTCTGTATTCAAAACTCTCCTGGTTCATGCTGAAGCCACATGGAAAGAGCCTGCCTACACAGCTGGGCTCTTTCAGCTTGGGGTTGATCTTCAACTACCAATTCTGAGCAAACTAAAACAAAGCAGCCAACAACACAGTCAGAGTAACAACACAGAACAAGATTACCAGTTTGCTGCAATTATAACTTTTGTCACAAATTGGCAGCATTACTCTAAAATACACAATGGCCAGCAGTGGGAGGGGACCGGGTAAGCCAGAGAACCGAGTCTTACAGGGAATACTATCCCTCACAAACAGGCATTCCCCCCACACAACCTGAATCCCAAAGCAAAAATCACTGTAGGGAACGGTATCTTTCTGTTAAGGGACTGTGATAAATGTGATTCCTGCTAACTAAATTGTAACTGTGTTAGCAAAATTGTTGCTTCATATACATGGGAAATAACTGTTACAAAGCAAAAACGGTAAAGGAACAAAGTAGATCCTCCAGATGTTCGGTGGCAATATTAAAAGAAGCATGTAGGTTTAATAACAGCATCTAGAAATAAAAAGTTTAGACCTTGGAATGGGCCAAATTGGGATGATTCTAGGCATTGGGAACTTGGATGTGGGAACATATGCCTAGTTACATAACCCCAAGCTCAGTGTGCTTGCGCTACCTGCAAGGTTAAACAGCAGACATGAGGAAGACACAGAGACTTCACTGGAAATAAAGACTCCTGAAAGGATGAGAGACCCCTAACTACTAGTGGAGAATGCGAAACATGAAATAATAATGTCAATTTTGGGTATAGAAACTAGGAGGAACTTTCCAGAACCTTCTGTATTAATACGTATTAACATGCAATATGTAAGTGAGATTTTTAGCTTGATTGCTTTGGTATGGGAAGCAGGGCTAACCCCTATCCCTATCCCTGGCCAGTGTAACCCCAGTTGGTTTTGCTTATGCTTTACTTGAACCTCAATTATACTAAATTACTCAATTGTATATACTCAATTATATGTATTTAATATACTTTGGTTGTATTCATTTATATAAAATTGGTGCTCTTAAAAATTGCAGCTAAATTTAATCTTGTTGTTTGGTTAATTGGACAAATAGAATAACATTCACAATTTGCTGAGGAAACCAGGGAACTCAGTCCAAAGGAAGAGTAGCTAGTTTTGGGAAGGAGCTCCCCACCAGTTGTTAAGGTGGTCCCAAGATTAGACCAGGCTCTCTTGGAGAAGGAGTTCCAAATTAAAATAAAGCATAAGCAAAAGAAGCTAGCAATAGGATGCACGCTAAAAGAAGACTCCCGGAGGAGTGCCAGCAAAAGGTAAAGTGCCCAATGTCTTGTGCACAAAAACCGTGTGGGAAAACAGACTGTGTAAGTGCCACGGGGTTGGGTAAAGGGGTGGTGACTGTGTGCTTGTGTGTGTGAGGGAGGAATATTTGAGATGGTTGGATAGCTGAAGCCAGTGGGGGCCTCCCAGTATTGTGTTTTCAGTTCTCCGTGAGGAGGCTGGCCAGGAATAAAGGGAAACAAAAGGGAAGAACAAGTGAAGAGCCCAGGAGGGACTGGAAGGAAGATCCCAGTCCAAGAACTCACAGAAAAAGTCTTTAAGGAGAACAGAACTGGCTGATACCTGAAGACGCAGGACACGTGAGTATAGGCCGGTTATCTGTTCGGTCGGGTTTGGGTATCCCGGAGTGTGCTGAGTGTGATGCTCAATCGCGGGTGAAGCGAGTGCAGACCCCTTAGTAGTGCAGTTCCCACACCCCACGAAGCGTTGGGTCATGAACGGGGACAATGGTGTGTGTGAGTGAGAAGGCACTCTGGAAGTCCCCATCCCCATCCAGGGGACTTGGACTCCTGCACTCTGGAAATAAGGTAGAGGGTAACCAGAAGCCAGACAAAGAAAGAGCAGGAGAGGCAAGGGTTATTTCCCCTTCAGGAGGTCCCAGTGGGGGCAGGTGCTAGAGAAGCTTAGGAAGAATTTTCGGATACATTCAGGTGTAGATCCTAGTAACCGAGCAGGAGAGGCATTATTGAAATTTCAGTTTGTAGCAAAATCGTAGGTGGACATTAGAAAGAAATTGGAAAAGCTAGAGGACTGGCAGACTCAGGGGCTGGAGGAATTGTTGAGGGAAGCACAGAAAGCAGACGTCCAGGAAGAAGATGAGGATTAAAAAAGATATATGAGTGAGACAATGAGTGGCAGGGCCGGGCACAAATGTGCGAGACTGGGGGCACGAGCTGAGGGCTGTGGGGCAGCTGGGTCTCAGCGCTGGGCTGTGCCTTACCCCACCACACCCGGGCAGGGGCAACAGTGGCCGCTGGCCCCCGTGGGGCTGCAGGACGCCCCGGCCCACTGAGGCTCGAGAGAAGCCCTAGAAGATAGCCAGCCTGCCTGGAGACCTGACAATCATCTTTAAAAGATAAAAATTTAAACCCAGACTCAGAATTATTACTAATGAACTCTGTGTAATTAATTTAAAAGACCTGAGTTGGTAAATTGTCTGAATATAGCTACCCCATTGTTAGTAATTTTAGCATATACTGTGGGATATGGGGCTGTGATTGCTATACTTTTGTATGTTTTATCGGTAAGGTGTGCCGGAAATGGTGGCGGACCCACTGCCAAAGGGGCAGACCCCCTAGGGGAGTTTGTAAAGGGTGTTACCAGGTAGAAAGAAAGCTCACACAGGTTACCCTAAAGATGGGAAAATAATATAACTGTCTCAAGAGTGGTGGGAAATATTTTTAAAAGAAGCAAAACCTGAGAAATATTGTTACCACTCTAACGAACCGGCACCATTTATAGAACAGATCATCAAAAGGGTGTTGCCGAAAGGCCTTGACTGGAGCCTAGTGTGTCCAGTGTGATTCAAAAGCAAAGGATAAAAATTGGGAATCATACAAGAACAGGAAGGGGCGAAGCTACAGACCTGAAGCCTACCTTTGCTGCCGAGAAAATGGAACACCCCACGGCTGGCCACAACCCAGTCGGTGGGCGAGGTAGAGAAGTAAGAGAGTGTGGAGGCGAGAACCCACCGTGTGGGACAATGCAAAAATCCTTAAAAAAATGCCCCTGGGATATTAATTCCCTAAGAAACCAAAAAATGGACACCACATTGGGACCAGAGGGCAAATACCTGGGGGAGGCAAAGAAATTAGGAAATAGTGCTTTAATGACCAGGCTGGAACCCTACCCTTTCTGGCAGACTATATTGGTGATTTTGGGAATGCTTTTTGAACCATCACAAGGAGAACACAGCCACCAACCCTTCAAGTAATCATTAATGAGGTGAAATGAGGAGGAACTTCAGCGAGGGAAATATGCAACCAATCAATGTGATTGATAAAGCATAGTTCGATTTATTGAAGGCACCATCTACATTTATAATCCAAAATATAATGACTAATGCATATTTGGCACAATTTAATTGGTTTTAGGTACATACGCCTCTCCTACTATTGGCTCTTGCAAGCGTGAGAAGACCACTCCTTCTACTTTTTAGCTAAGTCGGTATTCGTGCTTTTTAGCAGCAAACCTACTGCATCTATCCCCTATATAGCAACAAACTAACCATCTCTTCTTTCTCTCACATCCTCTAGCTGCAGTAGTATCAATTTTATGAATAGGCTGCTATAGCCTGACCTTGCTAATACGTGCAGTTTAGCAGCTAGATTGTTGCACTGAACCCTCAGATGAGCCATTTTCATGGCCTGCTAATAAGGCCTCAGCTGAGCCATGTCTGTTACTTGCTAACCAAGCATCAACATTTCCCGCTTTTTCATTTTGTGCGATAAAAGCTCAGTTCATAGCTGATTCTGCTATGTGTCCCATACTACACTGCAAACATTGTAAAATACAAGGAATAAACAAAACGGCTACCACCAAAATTATTGCCACTATAATAAGTTGCTGAAGCAATGAAGTTAACCACGGCTCCAAATGTAAAGACTTCAACCAATCAGTCAATCCTAACCCAGTGTTTTTCTGCAAATGATTGGTAAGGTCTTGCAGCCTGCTCAGCTGTGCATGAATAGAGACAGAATGGTCAGAAAGGTTCATACAGCACATCCTTCAAAGTCCTCACATCCATGGCCCTGTGCTAAAAGTAAAAAATCTGTTGCTGCTCGGTTTTGTAAGGTAGCATGTCTAACAGAATCAACATCAGTTAATAGCTGGGAAAGAGCTATAGAGGTTGCATTGGTCTGTTTTGCCAGCCAGCAGCCAATCTTATTAAGCTGGCCTAAAGCTCCTGCACTAACTATGCCTGGAGTAAAAAGAGATGCTGCAAAAATTGGTCCTGCGGACCAGAATTGTACATTATACTGACAGTCAGGCTTAAAGGCATGAGCTAATCTTTTGGTACAAAGGTGTTTCCAATGGACCTGTAAGATCATTGATGTGTTGGGTGCAAGCAAAGTAAACCTTCCTAATGTACATGGACCCCCTCTCAATCTGGATGGTATACCTGGCCAAGCTCTATCTCCACAAATCAAAAATATTCCTGAAGATAGGTGAATAGGTGTATTTGCAGATGCTGAAATGTTGGCAGAAGTGTAATTACACCATTGTGAGGCATTCCGATATACTGAGAGAGTTGCATTTACCAACACTGTGTAATTAAATCCTGGTCGTCGTAAGGACTTACCAGAGTAATTAAAGGTCACACAAGCATCAGCTCGAACAGACCCAAGTAATTCCAACTCTTGGGGTTCTAATGCTGCATGCCCCAAGTAAGGCACCCATTGATTCCAACAATCAACATTATTTTTTGGACCCGTATTCTTGCAGGTCGGAATGTCCCTGGGGCATGGCCAGGTGTCAAGAGGCATACCAACTAAACAGGAAAAAGGATTGCCTGGTGATGCTAAGGACAGGCAGATGGCATGTTGCCCAGTTTTGTTTCCCAAAGTAACCCAGATATTAGTTTTAGGTTGTGCTGGGGCCTGTACTGGTACCCATGCCTGTATTGGGAGGATGCTAAGAATTATTACTCCCAAGATTAGGTTGTCGGAGCCTCTTAACAGCAACATCCCACTCCTCCTCTCTTATAATACGGTGTCATAAAATGCCTATATCTTGAGAACAGATGACCCTGAGTGCTACTGTAGCAAGGTAGCACTTAATCTGTTTGATAGCCTGCAGAAGACACCAACGTACTAACAGTCGATATATCTGTTTTCACGATTATCGAAAACAAGTTCAGCAGCTCCTTGTGAGCAATTCTCAGTTTCGTTTTGAACGTCTCGCTGCCAGCTACTACTATTGAGGACCCACAAACATGGCCTGCATACAGGTTGCCACAACTGTGATTGATGTACCCAAAGTTTTTGTTTACACCCCCCACAATATATTTACATCCAAGCACCACTCCCACATCCCTTAACACAGCTTAAAGATCATCTTCTCCCAAGTCCAGTATAGTCACAAACCTTTCAGGGTTCCTGATGAGCAAGTGTCTCTAAATCAAGAAGGATTGTCCACTCAATCCTCTTCCTTAGAAGGCTCTGGAGTTGGAGAACCAGCAGCTATATTGCTAGATAGTCCCTCAGGTGTTCTCTCTCTTGATGTGTCAGGAGTGGAGCTATCTTCAGCCGGGGTTTGTGTGGTGTTGCCATCAATCGCTGCTGTAGTTATTTTTGTACTAAAAGGTGGGCTTGCTCAAGACTTTTCCTTTTTAGCGGCCACTGCTCGGTTGGGAAGTCAAAGTAGTGGCTGCCGTTAAAAAGGGCCATTGTCCATGCGTAGCACCAGTCCCATTTGAGCAAGCACATCTCGCCTGATTAATGCCTGTACTCCAGTAGGGAGGTCCATTACTGTCACTACAGTTGATACTGTATTTTGTTCAATAGTAATGGATACTGGTTCACAACTTTTCTGGACCCGTCCTGCTCCACTGACCCCCTCAACTGCCTCCAAGCGGTTTTGCAGAGGCCAGGTAGATGGCCAGTGACGCCAGGCAATAATTGTAATGTCCACACCAGTGTCCAATAAGGCTCAAAGCTGTTTTTCTTGAGAGCCATGCCATGAAATAACTCCCACTACCAAACGTTGTTCCATTGTGAGGGTCAGTAGTACCAAGCCTCCTGTAGATCCAAATTCACCAGCTCCTCGCACAGGGTCTTGTGCCTCCTTGACCAGTTGCTGCTGTGGGACCAGTTGAGCTATACAGCTTCCTGCAGGGATACTAATAGGAGGAAAACGTGTATGAGCCATAATCATAATTTCTCCTGTATAGTCTGCATTGATAACTCCAGGTTCCACAGTCTAACCTTGTAAGGTGGCTGAGGATCTACCTAACAACAAAGCTCCATAAGATTGTCCATTTAACATTAAGAGTCCACACACTCCAGTAGGGATTTTTACCAGCTTTGTATCCCTTAATACAATGTCTATTGTGGCTGCCAAGTCCAAGCCGAGGCTGCCTTTTGTTGCTGGCTGGGTTTCGCTGGCTGGGAGTAGGGAGGGGCCACCTGGAATGCTTGGGAGGCTTGGGCCACAGTTGGTGTCCTGGCGCCGTGTCCCCTTGTGCTCATCTGTCCGTTTTTTGTCTTCTGTCTGCAGGCTTCAGTGGAATGAGAGTTGAGATGACAGTTACGGCACCACACATTCGTAATTCGACACTCCCAGTGTATATGGCCAGATTGACTACATCGAAAGCAATTGTTGCTGGTTGAACGAGGCTTTCCAGCACTCTGGGATTCAGGTGGTTTTAGTGGTGCCAGTGCAGCAGCAAAGGCTTGATTCTGAGACTGCCCCTCTTTTAAGGTTGATGTCAAACTGCTTCAACCAACATAGCCTGAGTTCCCTATGGAATCTTACTCATGTGTTCTAAAAGCTCTACTACTTCCCAATTGCTTGGTACGGTAGCTATCACTGATTTTACCCGGGAATTGCTATTTTGAGTAACACACTCACTAAGTTGAGCTCCTTGCATAAACTGAGTTACCCCTGATCTTTCTATTGCTGCAGTAAGTTTGCCAACGAAACTAGAAAAAGGTTCCTGTGGACCTTGTCTAATGTTCATATAAGATGGTAATTCCCCTTGTTCTGGTCTAACCTTATCATATGCAACCTGAGCTAACCGCATTGCCTCTTTTACTACATCTGGCCCCAATAGAGCTTGAGTCTCAGGTGTGGCAAATCAACCAATCCCCATAAACTGTTCCAATGTAATCCCATGAAGCAGATCATCCTGCGGTCTCTGAATAAGTGCATCTTGACAAAGGCCTTGGAAATGAGTCTGCCATAGCATAAATTGTGAGCTTGTCATAATTAGTTTGAAAACATTTTTTATATCCTCTTGCAACAATAACCCTGATCCCCAAATATAATTAAGCACTTGTTTTGTTGGTTCCCCATGCGTGCCAGCTTCATTAACTGTACTACAAAGCTGCATTAACAATTTCCAATCTAAAGGAGTTATTGTTGCTTCCATTCTATTTTCTGCAGTAGGGGTAAATGCAACTGGAAATGCTTGCTGTGTTGCACATGGCTCCTGTAATTTTGCCACATAATCCCTTTCTCCCATCGCTATTGCTTCCTTCATAATCTCTCCCCATTCCACTTTACCCTTGATTTTACATCTGCCTTTTGGCACCTTATTATCATGGTAATGTGCCACTTCCTTTTTTAACTCAGCTGTCTCCTTTGAAGGCAGCTCCTCCTGCTGTGATAGCAGTGGGGAGGGCGGGGGGGGGGGGGTGGCCAGAGGGCACTGCTTCAGAGGCAGACTTAGGAGGTAATAAAACTTGTTGTGTAGTCAGTGCTTGAGGAAGATTGTCTCCTCCAAAAATATACATCCCTGGCTGTGCAGCAGGGGGTTTATTTTGTCCTGTGATGGACAGCATAGTGGACGGTTTGCCATTCAAGTGCATAGAGGCAATAGCAGCAATGTTTTTCTCTGCCTTATATGCCTCTAAGCAATTATGACGCACTAGGGTTGAGACAACTGTTTTGCTACCTTATCCTTATCAATAACTGCTCTATACAAGCAATCTCCTAGATTTTGCCACTCCTCAATTTTGAAAAAGTCATCTGGGTTGGTAAGAAAGCCCTGTTCTTTAGCATAGTCTAACACCTTGGGCAAATTTTTATTAAGATCAAGTTCTAACTTTCGCTTTTCTAAAAAGCATTTAAATAAATAATATGACGCTTGCTTATCCATACTCCTCCCTTTTTACAAGAAGAACAAGAGGGGCAGTCCAGCAATCTAATCCAATTGTCCTGCTAACGTGTGCGCATTGCAGCCTTTGATCAGCGGTGTAACCAGGACGGCGAGCTTCCTTTATTGGGAGCGGCTCAGGCACGGGATCCATTTGTATGCCAGCATACAGAGATCCCTGCCCTCCAAGCGCTGCTACTTGGTGCTTGCCAGCTCGCTTACCTCCGGCGGTGGGTCAGTGCAGAGTGGCAGAGCTTCAAGGTCCCTGTTCTGGATGCCACTTGTGGAGAAGCTTTGGCGAGGGAAATATGCAACCAATCAGTGTGATTGATAAAGCATAGTTCAATTTATTGAAGGCACCATCTACATTTATAATTCCAAAATATAATGACTGAAGCATATTTGGCATACTTTCATTTGTTTTAGGTACATATACTTCTCCTACTATTGGCTCTTGCAAGGATGAGAGACCACCCTTCTACTTTTTTAGCTAAGTCTGTATTCGTGCTTTTTAGCAGCAAACCTACTGCATCTATCCTCTATATAGCAACAAACTATCCATCTCTTCCTTCTCTCATATATTCTAGCTGCAGTAGTATCAATTTTATGAATAGGCTGCTATAGCCTGACCTTTGTAATACGTGCAGTTTAGCAGCTAGATTGTTGCACTGAACCCTCAGACAAGCCATTTTCATGGCCTGCTAATAAGGCTCAGCCTGAGCCATGTCCATTGGGTGCTAACCAAGCATCAACACTTTATTAAATACTTCTCATTATTTCTTTCAGCCAACTCTGACCCTTTCCTCATGTGGAGCTCCACACAGCACTGACTTCTTCTCTCCTCTCTCTAAATTTCCTTCTGCAAGACAGGTTGACCCCAACCTGTCCCCTACGCGGACACCCTACCCTGTATGTCCCTCACACAGCATCTTACCTTGTCTCACCCTTACACAACAACATGCCCCTTCCTCCTCACAGCACAGCCTGCAGACTCCATCCCAAACTGCAGCAGACTCTGGGTCTCAAGCTCTAACTGCATCTGTAACTTATCCTTGACTAGTTAGCCCACACTTTTAGAATACCCATCCTCATTGGGCAGGCAAGGCTGTTTTCATTTCCCAGCAATCAGTACAGCTGTAATTCATCGGGAAATATTGCCTTCTGTACTATCCCTACAAACTATCCTCCCACATTGGACACATCAGATACTGCTTTGCCATGGCACAGAGCTGAGGAGAAATTGTGATGTTTATGGAATTATATCATTGTTACTTTTTTTTTTTTGTTGGCCATGAAGAGAAACCTATCTATGCTTCTGAGTCTCACCAGTTCCTGACCCCCAAAGAACACAAACCTGATGAGTTGTGGTTCCCACTGCAGGGGTGGCACTTGCACCTCCCTCCATCCCCAGAGCAAAGCTCCCCTGTCCCAGAAAGTGCCTGGCACTGCAGGGATGAAGGAAACAGGACAGGCTGTGGGGATCAGGGGCAGGGCACAGTCAGGGATTTGGGGTGGTTGTGAGCCCAGGGCAGGAGCCAGCCCTTGGCCTTGGGGAACCTCATCCCATTGTCCTGGGCCCATGGCTCCAGCCTGTGCAGATCCCTCTGCAGAGCTTCCTGCCCTGCAGCACAGCCACACTCCCAGCCAGCCTGGGCTCACCTGGCATCTGACTGAGGGTGCCCTCGATGGCCCGATCCAGATCAGCAAGAAAGAGATTGAAACTGCCCTGGCCCCAATCCTGAACCCTGGGGACACCCCTGGATGTGGCTCCATTGCCCAGCACTCCTTGGGCCTGGCCATCCAGCCAGATTTCTACCCAGGGAACAGATGCAGTAGAGCGTGTTGGATCAAGGTATTGTGAGCCCAGAATATTGGCATTAGTGCAGCTGTAGCTGTGCACAAGAGAGCTCTTCAGCACTTTCTCCTCTTTTCCTTCCTCTGGGCATTGGAGGCAGCTCGTGACTTTCAGTGTGGGACTCATGTGCAAAGAGCAAATCTGGGCAGAATCGGGGCTGGGAGGGTTTGGGGCATCCTGGATCTGTGCTGGGCACAGGATATGTTTTCCATTGCTCTGAGACTGTCTGCTGTGGAAAGGGGATGTAATATTCAGTAGAGGAATGATTTTGTTTTTTATGGAGCTGTGCCTTCCCTTGGTTAGTTTGCTCACAATAAATGAACATTCTTCTGTGTCTTGAGCAGTTCATTCTCCAGGAAAGCAGGTGGGAGTTGGTGCCATGGAGCTTGAAAGCTGCAGGCACAGACTGGAGTGGAGGAAGTTCAGATTTGCACAAGGCTGCTCTGAGTGTCAGGGGTTGGATAAGGGAAATGTGGGGTGGGGGTAAGGACAAAGTGTGATTGATGGTCAGCCATAAAGTCGTCTTGATTTTCATATCTATTCAGACTGCATTAGGAGGTGCTGGGGATCAATGTCAAACTGGAGATTGCTGATATCAGTGTATAAACAGGAAAGGAATAAATGTGGAAAAGAAAAGATTTCTCTCATTTTGTTCTTAAATGAAATACGTTACAAATGGAATGAAGCTTAGACAAGTCCTGCCCTATGCTCAGGTTTCTGGCAGTAACTCTGTTTCAGGTAGCCTGCTGCCCAAATTGCTCTTTCGCACAAATTCTTTACCATGGTGATTAGGTCTATTCTAAAATGATTATTTACTGAATGGATTCAACATAAACAGACAAGAATCTTTAAATTGACTACTTACTGTACAGGACAAACAAAGAAGTGCAGGTAGATACAAACACAGTGCACATTAAACTTACCTTTATTACAGCTAGTGAAGAAATAGCAGAGATCAGGAGTCAATGTAACTTAGCACCAAATTGATGAGGGAGTGCACATGGAGCCCTTTCACTCAGCTTCCAGAAAAGGAACCACGAAGATGGATCCAGACTTGGGAGAGAAGCCCTGCCCGTTTGCAGGGACTATGCAGAAGACTTCAACTTTGTAAAAATTTTGTGTGGCTTTTATTGTTTGTAAAGTGAAGTGTGTGTCACTCAGGAATTCAGGCTTATCTCCCTTCAGCTGCTCTCAGAGCAAGATGCTCATGGTCAGCTGGGAATTCCACCTGCCTGGCACCAAAGAGGAATTCAGGACAAGACTGATGTCCAGCCTGGGTTATCTCAGCAATTCTGAAGGGGGAAGATGCCCTGAGTGATGGCCCAGCCTGAATGGACATAACAGATGAGCTCTGCTGGGCCATAGGGGAAGTCCTGCTGCAGGAACCTCATGAACCAAAGTTGTGTTGTGACATTGTGGATGCTCATGGAACCAAGGAGACCATGGTGACACCAATGAACCTCATAGAACCAAGGGTGCATTGTGACAGATCAAGGCCTCATGGAACCAAAAGAGCATTGTGACACCGTGGGGCGCCATGGACCCAATCTCCACTGTGACAGCCCAGAACCTCATGGAACCAAGGGCCTTTGCTGACTACTGCAAGGCTTCAGGGAACCAAGGAGTGCAAAGGTCTCAAACATTGCTTGCAGGGCTCTGCCTTGGGGATGAGGAATTTCCTTGGTGGCACCTTGTGCCTGTATGCAGTGGGGAACCTTAAAAATTTTGGATTGCTTAAAAAAAATTGAAACCCCCTCTTTGTCTTGAGTGTTGTCAGTTCTCAGAAAGTCAGTGTAGAAAGGAAAAGTAAGAACTCTTTGAAACTGAAGCACCTAGAGGCATTGAGCTCTATTGAATGTTGTTACTGACAAAGGCTCTCAAGAGACTAATTAAAGAAGGTAACTGGAGGCCATGTTTGCGCAAAGTTCTCAGAGACTCCAAAGCAAAAGCAAAACCCAAACCCTTTGAAAAACCTGCAGTCCCTGGGAGCATGAAGGAGACCCCAGGGCCATTCTGAC